>NW_010400930.1:3892-5446 GCF_000710305.1 Buceros rhinoceros silvestris
ACGGGGGCGGGGCCACCGCGCGGAGCCCGGCCCCTGCGGCGGGTGCCAGGCAGGCTGGGACGTGGCGAGGGGCTGCGGGCGAAGAGCAGCCTCGTGGGGGACTTTTAGTGCTCTCCTCCCTCTTTCTTTACCCCCCTTTTCCTCCCTCTTTCCCCACCATGGAGCTGTGGTGAAAATCAGAAAAATGTTAACCGAGGAACGCTGGAAGTTCGCAGCCCAGGCAGGAGCTGCCGTGGGGCTGGAGGCCAAAAAACACCAAGCTGGTGGGTTTTGTCCTTCTCCCCAGCAAACTCGACCTCTCCTTTGAACAGAAACTCCCCAGCTCTCAGAAAACTTGCCGCCAGCTGGTTTGATTTTCAGGACGCCCCACTCAAATATTTTTAAATCACAGCCCGATTTTCCTGTCAAAAAGGAATTTTGGTTTTCCTGCCACTTTCTTTTCACCAATCCCCTGCCAACAGCAGCTGCTGCAATACAGAGAGAAAAGTAAGATTTCTCTCAGAGCCGTGTCCCTCTCTCCAGCGAGTGCCACGCACCTTCGTACCTACCGGAGCCCAAGGGGGCACTTTTTGCTCTAGAAAACAGCCACAGACTAGAGATGTGGAGTGAGCGGCTGCACCGCGATTTCAGAGAAATAAATGGGAGAAAGGGAGGTGCTTCTCCAGGACGAGATCTGATGGAAACAGCCCCTGGCCGAGCGCAGAGAGAAGCATTCCTGGGATGCTTCTTCCTGGCTGGTTCCAAGCAGGACAGCGCCCGCCAGAAGCGGTCCCAGCCCAGGCGCCGGCAGCCGGACGCCTCGGGGAGGCTCACACACGAGCCGTGTCCCCACCTGCCTTCTCCCGCAACTACCGTTGAGCTGGAGGCACGGCAGCAAAAACGAGAAGAAAAGGGGGGAAAAAACCACTAGGGAAAAGAAAACTTTGGTGTTTTGTGTGTGTTGTCCTCTGGCAAGCCCGAGAGGTTGGAGCTCATGGATGGCTTGACACACACCCAGGGCAATGTTCTGAAAGCACGATCTCGGTTGCTCTTTAACGGGTTCTGCACCATCTGCCTGCTCCCAGCTCCAGACCCGCGGCAGCCGCCCCCCTCCCGCAGCTTCTGAGAAATGAGTGAGGAGGGGTGGGGGGCCGAGAAACGGAGATTTCGGGAGAACCCTGGAGATAGCGTGGGACGCGCGCTGCCCTCTGCGATTCAGACCAAGTCCCATCAGACCAGTTCAGGGTGGGAGCCCTCCAAACCCGCTTCAGTATCCTCACAGAAACGGGGCGGAAAAGACACTTTGTTCATTTTTTGGATGCTTTTTAGAAAGTGTCATTAAAGCACTGTGAAGCACCCAACAACCGGGCTAACTGCATCCCCCGCAAGGCTTCCTCGCAGCGAAGGTGCCGTCGCTCCTTACCTTTCTTGGCAGCCGCTGGTTTTGGCCGGGCTTTGCCGTTTTGCTGGCCGGAGACCTGGGCGAGGGAGAGGAGGCAGAGGAGGAGGCAGGCTGCCCGGAGCGCCATGCCGCTGCCGTCCGGGGCGGGGCGGACGCGGCGGCACCGCTGCACG
>NW_010400930.1:5595-5910 GCF_000710305.1 Buceros rhinoceros silvestris
GCATCAACACCGGCTGGGAGCAGAAATGGCTGAGACGTCCCAGAAAGCCGCCCGCTGAGCCCCGGCCAGAGGCAGCCTCCTGGCCCTGGGGGCGAGCTCCGGTGGCTCCGGCCAAGGCTGAAAACGTCCCAGCGGGTTTGCGTTCCTTAGCACGCCACTTGTTTTTGTTTAAAGAAAAAACAACAGAGGGGAATGATGTACTGAAGTCTGCTAAGCTAAACACAGGGAAAGGCTGCGAGCGCGGCTGGAGGGCTTTATTATGGCTTTCAGCAAAATGACACGAGGTTGAGACCCCCCCGCAGAGCTGGGTCCAGA
>NW_010400930.1:6271-7318 GCF_000710305.1 Buceros rhinoceros silvestris
GTGTTCAGCCTGGAGAGGAGAAGGCTGCGGGGAGACCTGAGTGAGGCCTGTCAGTGCTGCAAGGGGGCTGCAGGAAAGACAGGGACAGACTTTTCAGCAGGGGCTGCTGTGACAGGACAAGGGGCGATGGGTTAAACTAAAAGAGGGAGATTCAGACCAGAGAGAAGGAAGAAAAGTTTGATGCTGGTGAGACCCCGGCCCAGGTTGCCCAGAGAGGTGGCAGAAGCCCCATCCCTGGCACCATCCCAGGTCAGGCTGGACCTTGGGGCTCTGAGAGAACAAAGTGCTCCAGACGGTAGCACTAACCTTAAATGTTTTCTGAAAAACTGAGGCAAGATGCCACCCAGCACAACAACGTGACCCCCTGGAGCCACAGGAGCATAAAAGGTCTGAGTTAAGCAGGGGTGCGGCTGCAAAAAGAGCCGCCCTTGCTTTAGTTAGGCCACAGCTGTGTTTCCCCCTGCCTCGTGCTTCTGCTGACCAAGGAAAACTCCACCCTTACACCCACCTGGACAGAGCTCGGGTTTGAATTGTGCTCCCTTTTACCACATGCACCCAACCCCACTCAGATTTAAGCCCGAGAATGCATTTTTGGGGGATTTACTGTTCTCCTGGACCATCCCAAAGCGGGATGGAGCCCAAGAGGTGCCAGACACCTCCACACACACCGTTCCCTTCTCTTGACACTCGAGTAGCAAAAGCACTGGTGGTAACCCAGCACCCCCCGGTTTTCCTTGGCCCTGGATTTTCTTGCCTGCCTTTGCTTTGATTTCAGAAAAAACCAAAGTGCTCTTCGCTGCGTGTGAAACAGATGGTCCCGGTGCGGCGTCCGACAGCAATCCCTCACCACAGGCCGGGGCTTTGCTCCAGTTCTGCCGTGTGTAGACTGAAAAAAATAAATCCTTGATACTATAAAAGCTCACAAACCCCCGAGAACCCACTTGACACGAGCAACAGGGCCAGGACGGGGACGCTGTGGGGAATGGCTGCCTGAAAGCTGGGCATCCTTGCCCGAACCCAGCCCACCTGCTGCCCCGGCTCCTGCTG
>NW_010400930.1:7441-19352 GCF_000710305.1 Buceros rhinoceros silvestris
CTGCTGAAGCCCGAGGCTGCGGTTCCAGTTAAACACTGGGGCTGTCGGTGGTGCGTTGGAAGTTGGCTGCTGGGGCAGACACCATGCCTTTGAGATCCCGATGACTCACGCTTCTTGAGCGAGGGAGGCGTGGGAGGAGGGCAATCCTTTTCACGGGAGGAACTAACAGGACTGGAAGATGGTGGCAAGGATTTGGCCATGTGAACTCTTCGCCTTTGGGGCTGGAAAACAAGCAGCAAACTGGGAGGCTTGTTAGGCACACACAGCCCATCAGAGAGAGAGAGGGAGACGGCGCCGGGGGAAAGAGAGCGACAGCTAATTCATGGAAGGGCTAATGGAAGTAGAAGGAGTATAATTATGCCAAGAAACATGGGTTTTGTCCATTATGTTTTAAATCTGTGCAATTACGGATTTTACTTCCCAGTAAAAGCATTTTACTCTCTGGTTTCAAGCCCAGTCTCCTGGCCAGACAGCAAGTAGCTCCTGTTAGCTGTAAGGAAACTGCTTGGAGATTAAAAAAAACCAACAGGGCAGAAGAACCTCTGCATATGGAAACCACCCCATGACCACGTGGAAGCAGTCACAGAAGTTTCGGTGGCTCTGGGGAACCCAGCAAGCAGGCTGGGATGCTGTACTGGGAAGGCTTCCAGTTTGCAAACCAGTGGCTGGACTCAGCCACTCTGAGAGGTAGCTGGATGCTCCTGGCAGCGATGGGGAGCTGTGATTTTGTGCCCACTCGGCACGGAAATGGGCAGCGAGATCAGAGGCTCTTTTGATTTGGCTCCTAGGAAAGGAGCAGGTTGCGCCAAGCCAAGAAATGAGGCAGCGCCGCCACACAATGGCTGGCAAGTGGGAGGGGGGACTAGGGAACAGCGCTCACACGGTTATCGTCAACACCAGCAGCGACCAGACCTGGCTTTTCCGGCCAAGTCACCAGCGCAAAGGCAGCCACAGCTCTTCTCCTGCAGCCCCCATCCCTGGGAAGGGTCCTGCTGACAGCGGGAGAGCGAAGGGGAGACCCAAACTAAGGGATCTTTGTGCCATGGCTGGGGGAGCACGCTGGGTTTCACTCCTCTGCTGCCTTGGCCAAACCCACTCTGCAGGGCGAGGATCCGGGTCTCGGCGGCACCACAGGACCTCAAAGAACAGGAGAGAAACAGCGCGGGGCAGTAACAAAACCACACCGCGAGGAAGTGGGGCTAACAGAAGAAAATCTCTGATATTCGTTAGCTGCTGCCCAACTCGTGCTGGCATTGTTTCTGATTCCCACCAGCGGAAACAACATCAGAACAGGTTAAAATGGAAAGAGCCGAATCTATGGATCATTGTTTTTGAGGCCAATCAAGTAGAAATGTGGTAATAGTTCAGGAAGGGGTGGTTTTCGTCAGGACAATGACAGGGAAAACCAAGGAGACAGCATGTTATCCCCAGCACCAACTTTAGGAAGTTGGCTCTGAGCCCAAGGTGGGAGTCTCCCCATCCCACCCACGGCAAGAGCAGCTCACATCCCTACCCCATGTTCACCAAGGACCACGGGATGGAAGATCAGTGCTAAAGGAGCTCCTCAGGCCTTAAACCAGACCCCAAACACGGAGAACTCAAGTTCGAGTGCTCCTGGCTGCTCAGAACCCTTCTGCTTCTACCCTCCCTCCTGCTGCACATGCAGCTCCTGTGCAGGGGTAAATCTGCCCATCACCCATGTCTCGAAGACCGACCAAGCCAAAGGAGAACTGTAGCCAAGTGTCTAAACCTCCTGCGCTGAAGGAAGTCCTAACCGTAGGTTCACTGAGTGGGCTCAGCATGAGCTCCAGTGAAGTCCCTGATGAAATGGCAGTCGGTGTTGCAGGACTGGCAAGCAACTGGTTTGCTTTCATATGGCTGTGGGTGCTGAATGAGGGACTGTCAGGGAATTTCTATCTCAGCCTCAGGAATTCCTTAATTTTTTGAATTTACAGAAAAGTTTGTGTGATCAGAGACCAGGAAGAAAGGAATCCGTGCTGCAAAAAGCCTCATTAGATTAAAGTTGGTCTCTCTGAGCGGGGCAGGGGGGAAGAAGAGAGGCGGGACTTAAATCATCACTTTTCAACCCGTAAGTTTCCAACCCTGAAGACACCAAACCTACCGTTTGCCAAAGTGCAGCGAGGTGTGTGGTGAGAGAAGGGAGGGCCTGCAGGCTGCCGGCTCCCAGTGCCTCCAGTGCCTGAGCACCGCTGCCCCGGCTGTGGTCCCACCATGCCAGCTGAGGAGGATCTCTGTGCGTCCCAACGTGGCTTGAGATTTCAACTCCTTGACCCCCTCCGAAGGCACTGGCTAAGGGGCTGAAGGAACTGTGATCTTCTGGGTCTCAATCAGGGAGATCAAACCTGATCTGCAACATGAAAACCACTGATCTTGGTAAATCTGCTGTGCATCGCCCTGAGCGATCTGGAGAAATGTAAGAAGCAAACCAGCCAGGTCCACCAGCCCACTCCTGCTTCAAGGGGACTGTCCCCGTCAAGCAGACCTTTAAGCTGGCGACTAAAATAATAAATAAAATTAAAATAAAAAGGTAAATCGCCGCGGGGTGCTTTTTCGAGACCTCCACAAAGCCCAGCAGGAGGTGCAGGACTCCTCGTCTCCCGTGCACTGCTCTCAGCCTCTCGACACTCCCAGCAGAAGCAATTAATTTCTGGGACAAACAGTGAGCTATCCCGCTCCACAGATGTTTCCTCTTAAGTTGACTGGACTGGATTCAATGAAAACGTGGCAATATCTGCACAGCAACACATGGAACTTTCCACCAGCCTGGACAGGAACAGGAGCAGCCCCAGCTGAAGCCTCTGTTAAAGATCTAACTGCTATTTTTGTTCAGGATGGGAGGGAGGGGTTAAAGCCAGCAAAGAGAATAGAAATGGGGGCATGGCCCTCAGCAGGCCTGAGAACCAGAGTCTCTGAGGTTTCCTGGAGGAAGATGCTGGATCAGCTGGGAGAGCTGTAGCCCTTTACCCCTCTCAGAGCATGGTTTATCCATCCGGGATGGGAGCTGGTCGCAGCAAACCTCATGGGACAGCTGACACCAACCAGCTTTTGGCCAGGCTCATTATTTGTATCTCAGGGGTAGAGGCAGCCCCAGTCTGAACTGCGGTCACACCCCACTGCTTTTCCATGCCAACAGAGGGGAGGTAGCAGGCGTGGAAGGAACAGGACCCCTTGAAGACCCCCAGTCCATTGGGGGCCTGCTTACCCAGCTACAGAAGAGCTGGGGGGAGGACAGAGGTGGATCGAGGAGGCACTGCAGATCCCTGCACCGCTGAATTCACAGCAACGCTCTCGGGACGTGCTTGGTACCAGGAGTTTTGTGCCTGAAGTAGCTGGTTTTGTACAGGCAGCTTCTCTGGAAGCATCTTACCCGATGTAAAATGGAGACAGCGGCTGGAGACCCTTCCCCTCTGCAGAAATACACGACTGCTGCCATTGTACAAAACTCACCCCGGAGGAACTCTGGTATCCAGCCCCAAAGATGTAGTAAAACAGGCAACAGTCATTCAGAGAACGGCCTTCCCTGTCACCACCATGAGAGGTTTTGGCTGCGTTACTGTTGTGCCCGTTGGCAAAAGCGGTAAGGCTGAGCTCTGGTGAGCAAATAAATCTTGATTTAAAGTATGACACCAGTGAAACCAGACGTGTCACTTCCCAGGCAATGGCCGCTGCTGGGGTGCAGAGCTGCCCCAGTGGCAAGCATCTCCAATTTGCTTATCCACAGGTACCTGTAGCTTGCTTTATGCTTAGTAACGTTTTCCAAGCCTCTTAGCCAGAAGGATGGAGGTGCCAAACCGAACAAAAAGATTATCCTTTTTCTACACACAAACCAACAGGATTGCACAACCAGTTAAAAACAGTTCTGAAGGTTTAATGAAAACTCATCCTAGAAATCCAACTTTCTGCCGCGAGGTCCCCAAACTCTCCTCCTCATCCAGAGTCTTCTGAAGGGCCACATGCAGCGACTTCCCTACTCTTTTTCCCGTCTGCAATGCAAAGAAAGCGAAATGAATCTGAGACATATGCTTACTAACGAGGAGACAACCGTGGTGGAACACTTCCCTCTGACAAATACCCCCCTTAACGATGGGGTGGAAGCTTCGTTTTAATTTGATTAATGTAAATTTGGATGGACCTTTAAAGGGAGTGCTGCCATTCATCAGAGACGCAGTCTGTGATCACTGACACCAGACCTGTGCACCGCTGGATCACCCGGGAGCACCAATTAAACCCACATCAGGCACAAGCGCACATAAAATTGGCCAGCGGATGCTGTATGAAAAAATACGTTAGTGCCCAGAGGACAGGAGACACCTAGGCAGCAAAGCAGCCTCCTAAGAGTTCCATACACTCTTCTGGACATGCTCAGAATCAGCAGGGTGGATTTAGACCCACTCAACGCCCTCTCATGCGGCCAGAGAGGCCCAACACGCACCGTGGCTGCATTGCCAAATCAGTCCGTGGCAGGTCCACCACTACGATGTGCGATTTGGCACTGTCCAAGGACCTTAAAGGAGTTAACAGGAGGTTACGGATGGGCTCAAACTCAGCAAAAAAGCCTGATGCTGGCAGCTTCCCAAACCTCCCCCATGCAGCTGCCTTCCTAAGAGACCTGTCCTTAGAACATCTGGTCTCCACCAGGACGGGAAAGCTGGACACGCTGTGACCTGCAGCCAGAGCATGAGGGAATGGAGGTGTCGAGCAAGGGTTACGCAGCTCCTCCACCGGACATTCCCAGGCCTTTTTGGTTCTCTTGGTATCCTAATCAGGCTGCCGAGTTCAGGGCAGGGCCAAACAATCTCTGACCTCCCAGAAAACACGTTGGTTTCTTCTGACAATCTTCCTAACTGGGGCTCAACGAAGAGTGAAACTGGTGACCAAAACAGAGGCTCTGATCAAAGCTTTGCGCAGATAATCTGCATGAAGGCCAGCTTCTCCCACGAACTTGTGTCTGACCTAAGCACCTCTCTCTTTGTAACAGACCTAGACCCAAAATTTGAAGACTCTGAGTTAGAATTGGACTCAAAATCCATCGAGGAAGACACATCAGATGTCCACAGGAAGTTCAGTTTCTTTAGGATGCCAGATGAGCAGTAACACCCCTCTACCCAGAGACAAAGGGCTAAGGGACACCTCAGAACGCAAGGGAAAAGCCCGCTGGTGCTCCATGAGTTGTGCTGGAAGTGAACACCAAGCACTAGCGATGCCAAGTACCAGCTCTGCTTCTGTGGGGACTTTACCATGTGGAGAAGTTTTGCTCTTTCAGTCTTTAAGGGAGACAATGAGAGAGGAAACGTGTTCTTTAAAAACACTCTGAAAGTCCATCACCTTAAGCTTCACACTCTTACAGCTGTGAAGCACTTGACTGAAGCAAACGTGAGCCCCGTGCAGCTCAGGCCTCTGAAAGTTTGAGAGAACACCCATTCGCACCAGATTTCAAAGGAACTGCCTGTGACCTTCAGTGAGCCTCCTGTGCACCCAGTAAATGCCCTGAGATCTCTGCTCTTCAAGCCCTTCCTGCGGCTTTTCACACACCCAAGTTCCGGTGCATCCAGCACCATCCGAGACAGAACTGCTCAAACCCCCTTACCTCCATCATTTCAAAAATACTCTCAGGATCCAGGCTGCCCTTCCCCACTTTCTTCACGGACGTGAGGGTGCCTTTACTGGTTACAGAAACAAGGAGGCTGGCCAGAGAACAGGCTTCTTCCTGGAGGGTGGCATCCACTACGTGCCTATAGCCGATCTGCGCGTCAGTGACAAAGTGACAGTTTGCAGTTGTCCAAGCTCTTTATTGAGGAGTTAAACCACGAGTGGTACCTCTGTCAGCCTCCCCTCCTCATACCACGTGGCCTGAGGCAGCACGGTGTGTAACCAGCCTCTGACCGTAACAGAGGGAAGACAGGCGTGTCTCTGTTTCACACTGTTTGCCTCTCTGACCATTCTTTTATCAACATGAAATTCCACGCTCCCCTTTCCCTGCCAACACCCAGCACGGACTTCCTTCCCTTCCTCCTCAGTGAAAATTACAAATCCCGGGGCTCAGGTGAGCCCTCACTTCAGGACAAGCCTTTCTACTATTCATGCAACCTCCTTAAAAGAAATGTCAGACAAACTCTCAGCAAACTAAGCACATCTCTAACTCTTGCTGGGGAAAAGGCAGCACCCAGCAGATAACTGCGTTAGCTGTGTGCTGCATGTGGAGAAGGAAATCAACCACCTGCCTGAAAGGAAAGGTCAGCAATTCGTCGGGCTTACTTTGCTCAGCGTGACGATGCAGGGCACATCATCCACGTTGAGTCGAATGCAATCGTAAGGGTCGTCGGACAGCTCGATCTCCTTCGAGCCTTCTTCATCCTCCAAAACACGCACTTTGGGTATTCTGTGGAAACAAAACGGGCAGAGTCATTGCCAGAACAGCTAATGAACACACTGTTCATTACACTCGACTCCAGAAGCGTCCTTTCCTTTAAAGAAGGTTGAACATTTAGAAAATGAAGATCCAGAACGTTACCACATTCAGTAGCACGGGCGAGTAGTAAAGCTGCTCAGGAAAGAAGGACACCTCCCGAGGAGCGCTGTGGCCAGGGGAAAGATGATGGTAGTGAAATCCTTGAGCAAGATGGGAAGACTGGCAAGATATTCTCATTCTTAGTCTCTACTGTTCTAAGGACAGACGTACAAAAACAACACCCAGGGATAAGAAGCCAGGCAGAAACCCAGGAAATGCTCCTTCTCCACAGTGAGTGATGAGCTCGACAGGCTCCTTATCAGCCACGCATACATGGCACTTGTGACAGCCGCTTAGTGGCAGTTTTACAGCAGGAGTTAATGCAGTTTTCTTAGCAATAAATTAAATTCAAAACAATTTAGTTGAAGAGGGTATCTCAAGCTGCCACGAACATCAGCATCTCACATAGCCTCATTTATCCAGGAACTCCCTAGGATGGGGCACTGCGAGACTTGGCTTTACCGGCCAGTAAAACCTGCACCCGGCTCCACCACGCTGCTGGAACGTCTACACACTGGCACTTGAAAACACGAAGTATTTCCAGAGGTCCCTAGAAAGCAAACTTCATGTGGAAAGTAACCACAGCCGGGTTTTCTATCAGTGCTTTTACAGTAGCACTGTGTTTTGTAACTAGGCTCTGGAGGTTACATTCTTCTACACGTTCTGTTCCAAATCTCTTCTAAAAGAGGAGGAGATAGGGACTGTTTCAGTGAGCCACCAACGCAAAGCGAGTTTTGTTGTTCCCTGGAAGAGGATTTCAGTTATTTGCGGCTGAGAGTCCTAGAAGCAAGTACTTCACACCAGCTCACCCTGCTTCAGGGAGAACAAATCCCCTCCGAGAACAGCGGCCTGAGCCAGGCTAAAACTGAAATACGCCCGAAATGAACCTCAGAATGCTTTGCAACTCACTGGAAATGCATCAAGGTCTGTTCTCACATTAAAAATATTTAAAATGTTAAAAATAATCCATTAAAGATAGATGGCATAAACTCGCATGGTGACTAACCCTCAAGCTACACAGGACAATGGACAACGTTGGACAAGAAGTGTATGTGCCAGAGCAGCGTTTAAAATGGAAGGAAGGTTTCAAGAAAACCTGCGTGATTAAGCAATTTTTGATGCCATTCTAAAATAACTATGAAACCAGAGCCACGTTTAGTCTGCGAGAAAAAGCTGCCAGCATTAATACCTGAAAAATGCCTGTGAGGAGCTGCTCTGGCCAAGAACAACGAGAGAGGTGCAAGTTGGAACTACTGCAGAGGCCAAAGGAGTTGATCAGACGTGAGCACCACGGCTGCAGAAAAAAGGGGGTAGATACAACACACACAAAAACTAGTCGACGAGAGCGCAGCACAAAGCGTTTCCAGCAAAACAGAGCTTTCCTCTCCCAGCTCGTGAAGGTTTATCTCCAGAACTAGCTGTACCTGTTTACTTCACAACTTTCATTTTTCTGTTTTGATTCCTGCAGCTATCGGGGCAGGAATCTGCAGAGCAGGACGCAGGCACACACAGAACAATGCTCGCTCTTTACTGCGTGCTGCAGACCCAGATTTCACTAACTGATTCTGCCTCTACCATCCGGCCCTGCAAAAAAACACTGGATTTACTCAGTCCTCATGAGAAATGTGCCCACAGAGATTATAAAAATGGTTAGAGCAAGATTTTAAGGATGAAGCTGAGGTTTCCAAATGTCCAAATGCTTCCAAGAAAACACCCAGCAGCTTGAGCTCCCTGCTCTTGGTTCCAAGGCTACAGTCAAGGCTGACAAAGATCTGAAAACCAAATCTGGGCTGTAAACAGATTAGGAAAGGCAAGTAAGACTGCAAGAAGCACACGTATGGCAAGTCAGGCTCAGAGCACTTAATCTGAAATGATCTTCAAACCGACACCTCGTCTGGTTTGGACAGGAACGTTTTACGGAGAGCGGGCAGCTGCTCTCAACAGCCTCATGTTGCTCCAAAGGAAACGTAGTAGGTACCACAGGAAAGGGAGAGGAATAGAGGCTTTCTCTGAATTTCACCACTTTCCGAGCTCGTATGAGATCAGACGTAAAGCATTCCCTGCTCACCTCAGCAGACAGGGATCGCACAGGGCAGGGTGGGTGGGAAAACCGACAGGCTCTGCCTGCATCATCCTGTACCCCATTCTGATCTGATAACCGGCTGCCATGAGATGGTGGGTGTTTGCCCACGGATTCAGGATTGTATGAAGGATACATATTGATTGGTTGTCAGAAGAATAAAAATAAAGCAGAATCGTTAAAGCAATGACACCCTCCGTCTTGCCTGTGTTCTCAAAGCAACAGATTGTATTTATGTCTTTTAGTTTTGATACGACCTCTCTTTACTCAGAACTAGGATTCTGGCTGCAACAGGGAGAAAGACCTTGTTATCTTGTAAATAAAGGACGTGCCTTGGATCTGCTAAGCAACTCACAGGGTAGCAACTGCTTCACCTGTATGACTTTTGCCTCCTGGCAGCTCACAGAGGGGAACAGAGGCATCTTTCCCCTGGGAGTACTGCCAGCTCCTCTGCGAGCCGTTAGGTTTGTGACAGCACTTCTTAATGCCTCAAAACCGATCTACTGTTAAAAGTCACCGTTAAGGACCTGGTTAACATGGGAAATTTCTCAGCAATCACATACAAGTTGTGGTCTCAGATGGATTCTCCCCTCATCCCCTTCTGAAGCGTTTATAACCCGATACACTGCCTGCCTTCAAAAGCCTATTTTCCTCCTTTTCTTTGCTGGCTCTAGCACTGTGCGCTGACTCCCCTGTGAATCGGCCAGAACCGCACCAGTGACTTTAGCAGATCTCTAACTTAACAGCTAAAGAACAACTGGAGATCCACCTTTAAAACATTTATGCCTGGAAGAGTCCAGCTTTTGCACCCTCTCCAGCTGCTTTTGCTACAGAAGATTTCAGCAAAGCCACTCACTAGTTTCTTTCTCAAGGGTGCTGCAAAACTCTGCTTGTGCATGACCCAATACGACACGTGATTATTAGAACTGGAATTAAGGTAATGTTAGCTTGGGTTATCTGCACGCCAATGGGCTGCCTGGGGTATTTCTCACTTAACCAAGCATTAAAAATGCTCGGCTCACAGAGAGCGCTGCTCTTGCGCTGACACGAAACGAGGTCTGTGCTTTACCTTGTGTTAAAGAGAGCTGCCTTCACTGCCAGAGAGATTGCGTCAAAGAGGTTCCCACCACATTCCAACAACTGGGGAGGAAAGAAAGAATCTCTTTAAAAGACAGTCAGGCTACTGCCTTTACACCAAGTCTTTAGTTTACTCAAACCTACTTGAAAACGCACAAAATGAAGAACCAGAACAGGTTGTTAAAAACCAGATTTGTCTTTAAAGCCTGTCTATGAAAAGGAACAGCAGATGGAAATGGAGATTTCAGCTGTCTGTATTGTACATGCAAAACAGAAGAGTTAAAGTGCTTCACGATAAAATCAACGATAAAATTTAGGAAGAGACAGGAAAGCACCGCTGTTCTTTCTCTTCTCGTGCTAAGGCTCTGAACTAGACTATGACCAGAATACGTTTTATCAACTAACCACATTCCAATGGCGTATCAAGCCATTTTCCACCCTTTATTTCACAGAGGAGTCCTTTTTAACTAGCAGCTGCACAAACCTAGCTGGCAGAATTGTTTGCAAAGCAGCGCTGCGAATCCTCACCCTTCATAGCACACGCTATGAAAAGCTGGTTGTAGAGGGTATAGGTGTGATTTATTCTCTACTCCATGAAAAGGGAGCCATCAGCGGGTTTGTCTTGAGGCTGGAAAAGACCTAAAGAAATCCTGATGTCTAAAGTGTGTGGAGAAAGCCCAGCTTATCTGCTGCCCGTGATGCTCAGGAGAACAAAGAGAAGAACAGAGCAGATACATGGCAGGGCTCCAGTAACCACTGACACCTTCCACCGGCTGACGGCGAACACAAAGGTGCATCTGGCCCCAGCCTAGTGTCAGGCCCTGACAAGCTGGTTCTGGTCTATGACCACTCACACCCCCAGCAACTGCTTGAGTGAGAAGGTATGGCTGCTTCTCTGCTGCACCGATCTCTGCTGAACAAAGGGAGCACAACAAGCTTTGCAACACCGACCGCATCGATTGTTCGTCAAAATCTACTTAGGAATGAGATACACTCCCACACTGGGAGCAGATCGTAACTCAGATGTCTGGAAAGACAGTTTATTTTGATGAAGACAGACTGCATGGTGTAAAAAGAATGACAAAAAGCTGGGATGAGAAGCTAAACACAAAGGTGATCGGATTATCTCTTTGCAAACAGCTGCTGGATACAGAGGTTAACTCGCTGCTTTCAGTCATGATTGGATTGTACTGGGTAAGACGATAAGCCCCACCGTATCTTTGTTATTACGACCCAGCAGTGGGATGTGCCCGGGCTGCAGGCTGTGATACGGTGGCACAGAACATCGCCTGCATCGCAAACAGTACCACAGCTCCTCCAAAAAGGAACCAGCACTCTTCCCAGCTGAAGCACCTTGGGCTGAGATCCCCCTGTTTTTATTTTTTATTTGGAGTAAGGAAGTGCACAACTGTGAGCTGCAGGAAGCAGAGGAGTCTTCAGAAAGGAGTGTTCTTCCTTTACTGACATGCAAGTGAGAAACTTGCTGGGGAGAGGGGGAAAAAAAAAAAACCAAAAGAGAAAACATTGTAGACCTCCCCTTATTCAGAGAAGTTTTTCCTCCAAAAGGACAGATTTGTAATGGGTTTTCCAAGCGGTGTGTGGGGGGAACTGAAAAGATGAGGAAATGCTCTGAGGGATGCTCAGGAGTGAATTGGTAAAATTTCAACTGAATTGACACACAACGTCCTGTGGTTGGGTAGAGAATGACAAGAGATTGCACGAGAAAAGGAAGAAAACACCTCAAGGCTTATTTCTGACACCAGTAACTTGTCCATACGTCTGTGTCTTTATGGCGTGTATGGCTGAAGCTATTTTCTTTCCCGTCTAACTGTACACAATTACGGCACCTGCCAGGTACGCTGCCCACTAGAAAATATTTGAGAGGCGTTTTTAATCGATAAGCTGCATGACTATGCAAAATAGACTGTTTTAGCTTTTGGGGTTTGGTTTACACATAGGAGCTGGGTTTCTGTCTTTCAGAATGAGATCTGATCACCAGGCACCAGTATTTTCAGGCTTACGACAGATCTAAGGCTTATTTTCCCTCCAACATGCAACACAAACACCCGCGTGAACAAAAATTCAGAAGCAATTCTGAAGGAAAACGTCATCCAAAGGGCTCTCGATAAGCACTGTTATTATATTTAGAAATCTGCCTCCCCCCAGGGATGAGTAATACAACCTGTACTTACATCAGCACAAGTGTCACACTTCCACCACGTGCT
>NW_010400930.1:19499-24622 GCF_000710305.1 Buceros rhinoceros silvestris
TGAACCAGAATTCTATAGGAATGATTCAGCACGAGCCGCTTCAGGGACACCTGCAGGTCCGCAGCAGCGGTTCTGCAGCGTTCAGCAGAGCAGTGCTTAGAAGAGCACAGCACTTAACATTCCCTACCTCTGCTTGTAACTACCCAGGAACTAAAGGCCCCCGCGGGACTTCGCAGAACCCGCACTTCATTCCCTCCAGGAAGCCAGTGCAGCAGCGGTTCTGCAGCGTTCAGCAGAGCAGTGCTTAGAAGAGCACAGCACTTAACATTCCCTACCTCTGCTTGTAACTACCCAGGAACTAAAGGCCCCCGCGGGACTTCGCAGAACCCGCACTTCATTCCCTCCAGGAAGCCAGTGGCTCGGTCCGGTGAGGCGCTCAGCAGCGGAACATACTGCATCCTCCTGCAGGCGGACGAGGTCACGGTACGTACCACATCTGCTATAATTAGGCTAATGCTGCTGCTTTTAAAACACCTAATGGGCTAACGTGCCCATTTATTGAGGTCTTAGTCTAAATGTTCTTGTTTTGTTTAACAAAACCTGGTTTTAATTCTTCTGGCAATACAACATAACATTTAGCTCATCATTTCACAGCAGTTGATGGATACCTGCAAGTAAGATCCCTCAGTGTATCTCCAGTACAAATTTGACAAATATAAGCTCGACTTTGGACCAGTAAGAACGGGAAATAACGCTCAGGAGAGTCTGACTTGCAGATTTCTGTTAAATTCCTGTGACAGGGCACTCTAAACACAGCATAGCTCGGAAACAGAGCTGCTGCCTGCACAAGGTGCATTCGTGTAAAATTCAGTTTCCATTTTTACTGTTACAGGCAGATCCACAAGCAAGCAGCCATCTCTGCTGTAAAGTGTTACGTCACATCCTGAGAAGGTTTGTTGACCATGAAATTACACCTGGTTCTGCTAAGGCAGCACCTTGAACTGCCTCCTCGACCCTTCGTTTCCATTGCCTTACTTACCAGCACATCGACATAGAGAACCCAGCAGTGCTCTCTGGGATTAATGCAGAGGGACTTCAAGTCTACGCTGCTCTCGCTGCTGAACACTCTGTACAGAGTATTCGCTATCTCTGTGCCAAGCTCTTCTCCTCCCCGGCCTTCAAATTCAGGAGTAGCATTTGCAGAACTAGGTAAAGGAAGAAAGAAAAAAAGTGCTTTCACTTCTGAAGCAGCCAATATCCCCAGAATTTTTCTTAAATATTAAGCATTAGAAATATCTAAGGATTTATTTGTACAAGAATAAATATCCTACTGGTAAAGAAATTATTTCCATTTTGCAGAAGAAAACGTCTTGATGCAGACAATACATCGACATTTTGCTACAGTCTCTGACCTTACTTAATTCCAGGACAATCTTCCGTTCCACAATTATGATATTGAAGTTGGTGAATTCTCTCAGGGATTATTTTTTAAGCTCTCTCATCTTTCATCGCCTCAACCCCTTCCAAAATAAAAAGGTCAGAGAAATCCGTGCTAAGGTCTAGTAAATTAATAAGACAAGAGAGTGGCTAAGAAGAGTAAGACGCGACGATATGACAAGTAGAATTTGGATTTTTTTTTAAGTGACACGACTGCCAAACCTTAACGGGTAATTTCTGTACTCTCTGCTATCTCTTCATGGACGTGCAAATGGTACAGATCAGGGGGAATTTTTTATTCAACAGCAGAAGCAACCATTTACAGACAGCAGCTCATTATTTCCAGCAACTGCAGCTTTCGGAGAGCAGCAGCTGAAGAACAACGTTTTCCAGAAGGGATCTGACAAACGCGTGTGGTCCTCACTTCCCTGATTCCAGCCTAACAAACTCAGCTTAGGAGCAGTCTCACCAGCCAGTCCTCGTGTGCCGGGGCCTCGCATGCAGCTAAGGACAGAATTCTAACAACAAAAGGTAATAAACCTACAAAAACCCAAACCGACTGCAAAAATAAACAAGGAGAGAGAGCAGAAATGAAATACAATCCCTCCACCTGGATTTTATAGAAGCTCTTTGCCTCTTCTGTAAACAGACAGCTCTTAATTTTAACATCAGTGCTTTAAAGAAAAAGAAATGACTGCCAAGCAAGGGGGACCTGTGCTTCCAGGCCGTGTGCCACGCCAATAAGCACTGCAGGCGTGACACATGGTATCACCCGCGGTTGCATTAATATCAGACACCACTTCTATAAGACAGGACCGTATCTACGTGTAACTTTATTCTGGAAACAGGCTGAGCCAGGTCTTCAGGCTGTATTAAACAGGCACTTATCCCTGAAAGCAGCTTTTACTCAAGTGAACAAGAGTGTTCTGTCTAAAGCTCTGACAAGCTGCAATGCATCTGACAAAATGCAATGCAAACCTCGTTATTATTTCTACACACACAGTTGTGTCAAATGTTGTACCTTTTGATTATAAATGGCTGCCTGCTTTAACAGCGAGTAAGAGGAAGGTAAGACTCAACTGGAACATCGCTGCGAGCTTCACTGCATCTTCGCTCTGTCATTTTAACACTTCAGTTCCTCACAGTCCCAATGAAATAAAGAAATAAAGCTGGCAGGGTGCTACAGCAAGAACTGTACGGTAGATGCTGCCACCTAAAGCTCACAGACTGTTGCAGTAATGTACACCGAGCAAAATTTGAGAAGGGGTTTCCTACCACACTTGTAAGAGAAAATGCCAAAGAGCTTCTTTTACGGGGCACAGAACGAACTTGGCAGTGACCAGGAGGAGACAGAACTTGTAGTCACAAACAGAGTGCCACTTTAAACGTGACAGCCAGCACTCCTAAGGCTCACTGATGCTGCCACCACAGATCTCTGCTGAATTCAAATCACGAGCAGTCAAACCCTTCTCTTGCAGTGGGCGAGTTCTTCCCACCCGCTGCTCAGGCCACTAATCTACAGTGTAAGTACTTAGAGCAGAGAGAAGGGCTGAGCTCAACCCCATCTAGTACAGACAAATTTAACAGAGACAATTCCCTAAAAAGCCATAAAGGCATTTAATTCTTCCAAAACCATTTGTTTCCCTCTGCAAAGAACAGTTGTCATGAGAACGGGTGTTTGGTAGGAGAGAGAGGAAACGTTCCCTGCCTGCAGCCACCTGCATGCCACCATTCAACGTCTGCACTGAAATGTGCTTTAAATTCACATTTTACTCACAAAACACAACACCCGGGTTTTTAAACGTTATTTCTTACATTTGAAAATGATAAATCTTTGCTTCAGTCAAAAAATAAAATAAACTCGAGTCCTGAAGAGACATCACGCAGGCCCAGACTTGTTCATTGTGAATTAGTCTCTAGTATCACCAATCAGCGCCCCAGAGATCTCAGCTCTTCCAAGACTCACATTAAAGCCTGTCTCAAAATGGGACTAAACTCAGATCTGAGGTGAAGGACTCTGAGCGGAATGAATGGAAAAGGAATTTTGGGGCAGAGAATTATATCCATGACCCAGCCAGCGATTCTTTTCAGCAGTACAGGAGAGTTTCAGGAGACTTTCAGGAGATCAGCACTTCAACTCAGCAAACACAGCAGTTTGAGGAGTTATGAGTCGTTGCAAGAAGATAAAAGCCAAATAGAACATACAGGAGCTTCACCAGGGGACGCAGCGTGTCAAACTGTGCTCAGCTACTCCCACCCAGTGGCAGCTTAGAAGAGCACTGGAGTTCTGGCAGCACCTCACTGCCCTTCACAGAGAACCAGCTGCTCCCCACGCCTCTGCACCAAGAGGTTTTCTTCTACCAGCCTTCATAATCTGAGCACCGTGAAGGCCGTGAGATCTGGTTAGTCATTTATTCCAAATATTAGTGCTATTTTATTTCCTTCCCTTGCAGTATACCAACCAGTCAACAAAGAACTCCAGGTACCCTTCATCTGGCTTCTCTAACTTCGGCATCCCCATTTCAGCTTTTACTCCTACCAAGATATCGGTGTGTCCCTGTGAAACAAAAACACAGCCAGGAATCAGGAGTCCCAGAACCACCCGTTTCAGGGCACTGCCCACAGTGAGCTGACATCCCACCCTCCAGCCACCCGCAGGAGCGAACTCAAAACAACATGAGGTTTTTTCAAAGAGGGAAAGGCTTTTGAGGGACAATGTCAAGCCTAAGAAGATTCCTCCAATAATTACCAAAGATATTACCTTTCTCTAGGTTTTGATGGCACTTAACATCCGCCACTACTTCTACCGTTCCGGTTCTGGAAACAGCTGTTTCTGCAGAACCTTAGCAATATTGCTCAGTGTCTTTATCTTCTTCACAGTCAGCACAGGCCAGAGGGAGTTTTGCTTCACTCTAAAGTTCTACCCACACGTGTGTTATTGCACACACACAAACCCCTCCACGAGTAGCTTTGGTTTGCACATACACTAGGCACATACACCAGAAATGCCATGAGCAAGGCTCAGGATCCCTAGGGAATGCCCCTACCAGCTTTACTCGGGCAGATCCGCTCGTGTTGGACACCACAGCTGTTTCGACTTCGGCACATCTGTAGTCTTCGCAGCCACGACCGTCCACACGAAGGTCCTCCTAAGGACAACAAGTGATATATTGTGCTTAAGAGAATCAGCAATGAAAAGTAAAAAAGAAGAACCTTTTCCTATGCAAACACAGCAGCAAAAAGGATATAAAGGCAACAGCTCACGGTTTCCATTCTCCTTCACTGAAGAGCACAGCAGAACCGACTATACTTTTCCATTTACCCCTCAAGCCTGCAACAAGCTCTCTGCAGACAGGCATGAACTCCCTCAGCAAGTCCCTCCAACTCCAAAAGAACGCTTCAGCCTGCAGAAGTGTAAAGGCCTGGGCACCGTACCCAGCACAGTGTGGGGCTGTGCCAGGATGCTCGAGTTCTGTACTTTTATCTATGTCATTAGAGACCAGCAGATAAAAATAACCCACCAGCCTTTCATCCGTATGTCAAAAGCAGATATTACATGCCCTCAGATCTGATACAGCCCGGCCCCATAAATAGTTTTCTCTGCAGTAAAATACAGTTTCTGTACGTTGCAGAAAGTACAGTCCTTTCATCTCTAGCATTTCTCTTCCTCCTTGATCCACTCGCTGTTCCTTAGCTTACTAAAAGAGAAAGAGCAAGGGGAGAGGAGGACGCGAAAGGGAAGCTCA
>NW_010400931.1:0-3379 GCF_000710305.1 Buceros rhinoceros silvestris
CCACCCCCCACCACCCCCCCGCCGCTGGTTTCAGGTCAGGAGTGAGACATGAGACCGCGTGAGACCCCAGTGTGCCCAAAGCAGCGGCAGCGCCGGGCAGACCCAGCCAGGCCCAGGCTGGTACTGCTCCCAACTGCTCCTCCTTGACCTGCTGCTTTTTCTGCCGCTTCATCTTCTTCTGCAGCTTCCCCTTCCGCTGCAGTTGCTTTTTCTTCTGCAGCGCCCGCTGCACCTTCTCACGGCACTGCTTGTTCTTCTTCCTGATCTTGGCCAGCTCTGCTTTCCTCTTGGCCTCCAGATCTGGATCCTGCAATGGCACATGCCCGGACACCAGGGACGCACCTCAGGACAGTGCCGGCCTCTCCAGGTGCCCAGCTGCTGTCTAGCCTGGGGCCGAGCAGGCTGCAGAAGCTGGACACTGCTCCAAGACATGTTTTAAGATCAGTCACCCTTTAGGATAAACTGTCACCGCCCCGACAGGGAGCGAGGCAGCACCGTCCCTCCCTCCCCTACACCAGTGACCGATCAAGCGCTTCATAAAGCAGCAACTCACTCTTACCTTCCCTTCAAGGATCAGTTGTTTCCGCTTATATATTTCTTTCTTCTCATCGAGATCCATCCCCTCCAGTTGCTGTCAAAGCAAAAAGGACGATCAGGGACCAAGTGCCGAGTCTGACATGGCGAGAAGCAGCTTGGAGGGGTCAGCAGGGCCCCGCCAGTCTGCACATGTCTGGGAGCCTCCAGACCTTCCCCCAAAAGTACCAGCCTCAACATTCAGCAGCATAAAAACGCTGCAAAAATGGGCAGTAGCAGAGCAAACCCAGCGAAGACAGTGAAAACAACCCTCCACACAGCCCTTCCCAAGTGTTTCAGTTAGAAAAAGGAACAAAACCTCCTTCGCGGGCGCAACAGCAAAGCTGCGTATCCAGGGCCGTGCGTCAGCCTGCAGCGAACCTCCCGGTTCACCCAGAACCCTGAACACGGGGCTCCCCCTTCCACACTCACGATTTCACACTCCCTCCTGGTGACGTTCACGAGGGTGAGGATGTTGTGCTCGGGCCGCTCCTCCACAGGGAACTCCTGCAGCTTCATCTCTAAACCAGGGCGAGACGGTTACAGAATCCCGCAGCAGATCTCAACGAGTGAAAGACCCCGTTACGGTTCCACCAGTGACCAGTGGAATTGCTGTACGTGATGATCAGCCAAGGATTAAATCCTCCCCCTGCCTCAACTCCCTGAGACGGCGCAAGAGGCTGCATTTCTTAGCTCTACGTCCTAAAAAACTCCGAGCACACAGAAAGCAGCCCGGGCTTTGCCCACGCTCGGCAGCAAGGAAGGAAGGAAGAAACTGGCTGCTTTAGAGAGAACGTGACGGAGCACGTTCAGCACACTGGTTCCTCCACTAGGAAGAGCAGGGAGACAAACACGGTCCTGCCCAGAGCAGGATCAAAGCTGAGGGAGCTCCCAGCGCTCCCGCTCTTTTCCCAGCCAGGGAAGAGAAACCGCTTTCATGCTGCTGTTTCACCCTGCCCTGATGAAATCAGGGCTGCGGTACCACAAGCACAGAGGATGACGGTTCTAGCACGTTAACGCTGCTCTACTCACTGATCTCCTCCTCGATGGCGTGGACGAGGTGGATGTCGTACTGTGTCACCAGCGTAATGGCCATCCCGCTCCGACCTGCGGGATGAACACACGGTGAGAGGTGACAAGCAGGGGGAGGTGATCCCTAACCCAGCCCGGATTCCATCCATCCCCGAGAGTTTGGTGACAGGGAGCTCCGAGGGCTCTCATGTGCCCCACGAACTCAGTTAACGGCCGGTGCTGATCAGACGCAGGTCGGGGTGAGCCCTCGCTGCAGCCTCAGGGCAGGATGCTGAGCTGGGCCGGCTGCTGGGCAGCTCCTTGCACCCCGCCAGGGCTCAGCCCCAGCGCTGGGAGCCCAGTGTCAACCAGCACGTGGTCTGTCCCCTGCTCACCCGCGCGGGCTGTGCGGCCCACCCGGTGGATGTAGATTTTCGGCAGGCCGGGAGTGTTGTAGTTGATGACCAGCTGCACCGTGGGGATGTCCAGACCTCTGGAAGGCAGGAGAAGGGAACAGAAGGTGACAAACGCTGCTTTAACACACCCTCCCGACAGTCACAGAGGCAGCGTCACCTCAAGGCCCGTCCCTGACCCAGAGAACGCACCAAACCAGGCAGGAATCCTGCCAGAACAGACACACAACCCTCTGCAGCAACGCTCGGCGTGACACCGCACCAGACGGGCTCCGCAGCAGAGCTCAGGGATGTTCTACCACGGCCCAGCCCAGCACCTCAAGGCCCGTCCCTGACCCAGAGAACGCACCAAACCAGGCAGGAATCCTGCCAGAACAGACACACAACCCTCTGCAGCAACGCTCGGCGTGACACCGCACCAGACGGGCTCCGCAGCAGAGCTCAGGGATGTTCTACCACGGCCCAGCCCAGCCCACCCAAGCGGGGGGATTGAGAAGCAGGTTTAAGAGACCCTCACCTGGCAGCAACATCCGTGGCGATGAGAATATTAAAGATGCTGGACTTGAACTTGGCTAAAGCTGCAAATCGCTGCCGCTGTGAAGAGAAAAGCCCAACTGAGGCTGCTGGGATCTGCAGCTCCCGGACAGACGCCGGGCTCGGCCCATCGCTCACCTGCTTCATCATGGAGTGCAGCGCCACAGAGGGGAAGCGGAATTTCCTCAGCATCATGTCCAACACCTGGCAGTCCCTTGGAGGAAGCAGAAATCATCACAAGGCAGCAGGGAGACGAGGAGCAGGACAGCGCTGGGGCCTCCCGGGAGGCCCACCCGGGTTAGTCACCCCAGCGCTGACAGAGCAGGGACCGGGACCCCCACACACCCCCTGGGACGCCCGCCACAGTAGGGACACTGAATCTCAGCCCAGTCACGCGTCAGGAGCGCTGGGGAGGAGCAGGGCCACTCACTTGCAGGTTCTGGTGAAGATAATCGTAGACCAGTCTTCATGCTGGGCCTGGAAGGTCTGGACTAAATGGACCAGGTAGGCGTCCTTCACCGCTTCGGGCACCAGCAGGTAGCGCTGGTCCAGTTCATCCACCGTGCGCACCCTGCCAGGAGCGGGAGGCACCGGGAAGCCCCGGTTTGGTGAAGAGGGAACACAGTGGGGTGAAAGACAGCAAAGAGCCACGATAACGGAGAGGAAACAGGACCCTGCCCCCACGCAGCAGGCGAGGGCAGGACTTACTCGGCCTCAGCCTCCCAGCAGAAGGGCCTGTTGGCAGCCAGGCTCTTCAGCTCGCTCAGCGTGTCAGTTAGGGTGGCGCTGAACAGCAGCGTCTGCCGGCGCGCGGGGGCGGCCTCCAGGATCAGCTCCAGGTCAGCGGG
>NW_010400931.1:3442-3976 GCF_000710305.1 Buceros rhinoceros silvestris
GGGGGGGGCCTCACCAGCAGCGCCTGCCGGCGCGCGGGGACGGCCTCCAGGATCAGCTCCAGGTCAGCGGTGAAGTCGGCACTGCCCTGCTCCAGCAGCCGGTCGGCTTCGTCCAGAACCTGGGCACGGCCCAAAGCCCCGGGCTCAGCGACAGCGGCACCCTTCTGCCCCAGCAGCTCCACGTCTGCAGAGCGTTTAGGGGCGCCCTCAGCAACCGCCTTACCAAGAACTTCAGCTTCTTAAGGCTGAAGGTGTTGGAGCTGCGGAGGTGGTCAGCCAGCCTGCCAGGCGTCGCGATGACAATGTGGGGCTTTCGGGAGAGCTCCAGCGCCTGCGCCACCATGTCTGTGGCAAGAGGCAGAGTGCGGTTACAGGCAACCAGACATGGACCCTGGAATCGTTCAGCCTGTACAGCTGGAAAATGTCACTCTCCTTATTCCCACCAGCCTCCCGTGCCTTCGGCACCGGAAAACAACTCCTCAGCACAAAGAAAACTAAACCCGTGGTAGGAGAAGCCCCTGGCGGGTGCTCGGC
>NW_010400932.1:0-11110 GCF_000710305.1 Buceros rhinoceros silvestris
ATATATTTTCTTTATTTTAAAGAACTTACTGCATTTATACTCAGCTTTCCAATAGCCAGTGTTCACTAATCTAGACTTCCATTCATACTAGTTGCAATGTTGACCAAGTGGGATTTTCAGAAAAGCACCTGAGAAGACTCATTTGTAGAAATGCTCATTTTACCTACTCAGTAGGCCAGATTAATCCTATTACTTGTCTGAAACCTAAAAGGTGTGTTTTGTGTTTAGATCTGTTCGGAGTTTTCAGAATTGCTTACATATTTCATTCAATGAGTATCTCTTACAAAGTGTCTAAACATACCGTGTAGCAGGGACTCAAAACCAAATCCCATTTTTGGCTATACTGTGTTATACTCTTGAATAAACTTGAATTCTTCTGTACAAATTCATAAAATTCAGTAGGAAAGGTTGAAAATGTGCTTGCATCGTAACAGTTAAAATATTCTGGAGAAGATTGCAAATGTAGGTTTGCCTCAGGCACAAAAGAGAATTTATTCAGATTTGCTACATCATAGTGTTGCATAAAAAAGTCATGTTTTCCTCTTTACATGCTTTGAAGGAAAACTGTGGCTCTAACTGTAGTTCCTGCACAAATAAGACCCAAATGATAGAACAATGGGCTCTTGGATCATCACTGAATGATCTGAATGACAAATTGTTAATTGGTTTTCAACACTGAGGGCACATGCAGAACCAGAATGTCACATGAGTGCTCAAGTAAAATAAAATTAAATCCCCTTTAGCACTTCTATGGTCAGCATTAGTTTACATAGTTTTTTAGTATTTCAGTTTGGGCACTTGGTATTTAAATTCCACTGAAGTCACACTTTGGGCACTTTTTCCCTTTTTCCTGTTTTTCAATCTGGCTTCAAATTTATGTAGCTGTCCTACTAATGCAATCTTTCAGAAGAGAAAGTTCACCTAGGGCTTTCTAAATCTTACATGAGTATCATTACTCCTTAACCATCCTTCCTTAGTCATGAATGTGCAATTTTGCTTTAGGTTTTATGTGTCAGGACGATCATTTATTTGAACTGATGTTTTCAGTCTGGCACATTCCTCTCTGTCTTTCTTCCTGGGAAAATTAGCATAATGTCTTTTAAAGATATCCAATAGAATTCTTAATTTATATAGTGTCTTTTCATTTTCTGTTTGGTTTGGTTGGTACAAAAGCTTAGATCAGCCTCAAAAGCAACATAAAATATAAACATTACCTATTCTCTAGTAGTATGAAGCTGGTAGGATTAAATAGATATGCAATCTTTTTATGTATTTCTAAGTACTTGTTATTGTTACATGTCTGCATTAATATATAAATGCAGGTCTTTTCATCTATGTTTTGTGCCTTCTTTTTTTTAAAATTCACTCCTTTAAATAGCTGTATAATGAACAAGTCTCTTCCAGATATAAATTATGTCTATAATACAAATTGATACATAAATTGGTAATTTTGTTTGGAAACATTTGTTTTTAAACCATGGATAATTCCACAGATAAATCTTGGATAATTAATTTTACCTGCGATATAATGTAAAATTGGTTTTGAACAATTTCTCGCACTTTAATGAATAAGCAATACCAAATTCAAATCTTTATTAAAAAATCACAAAAGGTTTTACTGTTGTTTCATAAGTTGCTCCCATGGTATCTTCTTCTTCAGAAGAAAAATAGATTTCCTACCCAAAAAAACCCGAGGTACATAATATGTGGAGTTCTTCACTACAAGAGCATGGGAAAATGTAACTCACCCTTCCATTGACTCCACAGAATACTGAAAACCAACTTAATGTATTTTTATTCATGCAATTTGAGGATCAAAGGAATGGAATGCTTTCATATAAGGAAATACTAATTTTGGAGACAGAAACTCTTTAATCTGGAAGTTAGATGCCAAAGAACAGACATACTGAAATCCTGTAAAATGTGAACGGGGGCAGGGAGAGGGAGGAGAGGGGCCAGGGAGAGAGGGGAGAAGTGGTGAAGAACTGAAGTGAATCACTAAACGCAGGAATTATTGAAAACCCTACAGTTTGAATTATCAAGGCATAAACTACACTGGTGCTGAATCACCAGGCCTTTCTCAGAATTCTATCTTCTCCTAAAAGAGGGCAGCTTCTAAGTTATAAGCATTAATGTACTGTATTTTTTTCCCTTGTAAAATTAAGTCAAATAACACTGTGTCAGAACCATAAATGATTGGTTTGTATCTCCAATGATCCCTAAGATTCGAGAAGCCTATTTTAATCTTTAGTTCATACAATTTTCCCAAAAAACAATTTGAATGAATGTTTAGGGAGTGTATGGGAAGTTTCTCTCCACATACTCTCACAGATATTATCTTTGGATTTTGCTGCAGAGGGATAAGCCTGTGCATCAGTTACATTTGTTGTCAGGCCATAATGTCCCAGTTTGGGGGGGAAACAAGGAAGTCTAGCCCAAACCGGGACCCCATACATAACATATCTCTTCACCTTTGTGATTGCATAAATTAATAAAAATGCTGTCAGACCAGACACAGGTGCACTATACCAAAGAACATACTGAAACACCAGCCAGAATGCTTTTTTTTTTTTTTGTAACAAGCCTCTTTGTCCTTGCAACATGGAGTGAGTGGTACATCTGTCCGTATTAACTTTATTATGGCTATTAGTCTTATGGTCTATATTTAAAAAAATAACAAAATGGTAGAAGAAAGACTGATGAAGAGCTTAGGGGAAGCAGTGTCCAGCTGACGCTACTGACTGAAGACAGATTTTATTACAGCAGGCTTGTGAGAAATGCTTAAAGATAACTTAGAGTGACAATATATATATTTGCAACAGAGAGGTCCTTCTTCAGGCTATTGCGTATCAACCAATGGATAGCATGCAAAATAAACTGTGCTGTGAAGATGGAAACCCAACAGCTGACCAAAACCATAGGGGTAAAAAAAAAACCCCATCTAAAAGTGCATCCTATGCCTACTTTACCCAGAATAATTACACATCTGGATATGCAACAGGAACAGTGAATTCTTGAGACTGGTGGGGTGTTTGTTTGTTTTTTTAATTTAAGCGGCGTAGCTCTTTTTCATTTTCAGAGAAGTTATTAGGTCCATGTTATTTATGCAGGATCCTAAAATATGACAAGTTCTATAATCTGATACCTGCAATAACTATAATGCTGTCTGAAAATAAATTATCTCAGGAACTTTTACAAACACAAATGTATAACTATTTCAACATTGGTATAAATTGGGGCATACCAACAAGCAGGCTTTTACTATATACCTCTTAACTGAATTTTGTTGTCACTGTGTAGATACTGGAGGATATAGTCACTGAAAGACTTTACTGTTAATTTCTCCTGTGTCTAATCATTAAATATTCTGAATGAGGTGAACAGAAATACCAATAAAAATGAGAAGAATGTTATCCATAGATGGAAATGGTAAATATATTCTGAATAAAAAAACTGTTCATAATTCAGAGAAATAGTCATAATTAGGATCTGAATTTAGGGACCTAATTTAAGCATTTAAATTTAGAGGTTATTTTTAATTATGCTTCCTGTATTGTCAATACAGGAGATTCCCAGGTTCTGAGTCATCATCTATAGAGACTTGTTAAGTGCTAAAATAAGTAAGAATAATATCTCTTTTATTTTAAAAATAACATTGAAACATTCCATTATAATGTTTTCTAAAATTATCTACATCAGTTTTGTATGCAAAGTGGAAGAGAAATTAAGACGTCAGCTTCTGAAATCAAAATAGTTATTAAAGTAATTTTGAATTCAAATCACTTTCACAAACAGGAATAAAAACACCTTCTACATCACACATTTAAATTTTCTGCTTTCTACTTTCTCTTTTTACTGACTTCTGGTTCAGCCATGAGAACTCCTTATTCGCCAGTGTTCATCAATGACCACGTTGTGTTGGCTATCATAATCTTACTTTGAGTGACTACAGGAACACTTAAACATATCAGTCATTAATCACTTTGTTTTTACAAAGAACAGTAAAGATACGGATATTGAAAGAAGACTAGATCATAAATACAGTTAAAAAACACCAAAGTGCAAATACGTTAGTGATATTTTTTTAGCTACTAGAATAGTCGAGAACAAAGGAAGAAAAAGAAATAAATTTAAAATTTTGATTCAATGTTATTTATCCAGGGCACGCATTTTTGAAAATAATAGTTTGAAATATAACTTAAGAGCTTATGAAAGTTCCACCTATGATTAACAAAAAGTTTGTTTAAATATAGAATAACAATTTTTCTGTTACAGCTGCCCAATTAGATTCAATTTATCAAGAATTAGTATCAGAAATGTCAAGAACAAGTATAGGAAATAAAAATATACCTCAAATTTCTGAAAATAAAATGGCAGGTATTATTTATTACTTTTATTTTAAATAGTTTTATCTGTTAGTCAGACAGGAACACTAAATCCTGTTTCCCTTGCGTTACAGATGAGTGTTTACTATAGCAACCTCCAAATGTAAGCTAAGAACCATTTGAAAACATCTCCAGCATTAATCTCCCTATTCTATATCTTTTAATTGGCATGTATCTGGCTTCACTTTAAATTAATAAAAATGAACTTAGCTTGTGTAATATGTTTACAATGACAGTAGACAAGAAGCTTGTGGAAAAACAGGATTTTCAAAAAGCGCCCAATACCTACTATGAGCATTATCAAAATAGAGACAAAGTGCATTTATTTTTAATCTGAGTTTCAGGAAGAGATAGGACATTGACTGCAGACTGTGTATAGGACAGCTTGATTAGTGAGCTCTTAACCTATGTCAGCTTCTTCAGATTATTTTCTTTTGATGGACAGTAATTCAGGAGAATTCGTCCCAGCTATGCGTCTGGGAAGAGCATGGTGGAAAAAAGTTCTCTAAAGTACAAACAAACCAGAAAACTAAACAATTATTGTTATTACAATCAAAGTCCCTGTGCACACAGTGTGCTTCCCAGAAGGGCTTTGTTTTGCTCTGCAATTCAACGTGGAAAAGGTTTATATAAAATTTTTAGAACAGCTTTAATAACCAAAGAACTGAGAGACATAACAAAATAACTGCAGGGTATTTTATGTATGTTCAATTTATTTTTATTTTTTTTTTTTTTGTTCTTAAAGGAATCTTAGACGTCAAAGTTTGTAATTGGTTGAAACAACCAAAAAGCTAGGGAAAAGCAGCCATTATTCTAAAACAAAGGATAAGAAAAGTTACTGATTTCTCCAGCTCATGACTGGAGTAGCTGGATTTGGTTCAGTCTGCCTGGTTGATCGTGTTCCATCTCCAGGGCAGAAAGTGCACATTCAGACAGTGAGCCTGGATTAACGCTGGAGTTACCTGTCATACCTTCTATCTTCCAGTGACTGCACAAGCTGTGAGGAAGCACAGTATGTACATCTGCACAAATTGTGTCATAGTGCAGTTAGTTCTCAAGCATCACATCTTCGACTAGGATCTAAGAAGTGAGAAGCAAAACCTAGGGATTGCAGACGGTGCAGAAAGAAAATAATGAGCAGGGGACAGGGCAAGGATAAACATTAGAAAGTCTACAAACTCATGCAATGAAATGCTATCAGGAGAGGATTAAAATCTGAGTACCAGAGGTAAAGAAACAGAGTCCCAGGAGCAGTGTAATGCATAGATATTTGTTTCCAGGCTTTTATATGTTCAGGAGTTCTTCCTATAAACTACTAATAATCTCCAGCAGTTGTACAAACTGAACACTTGCTGGTGATTCATCAGCTACTGACCTTTTGTGATCCATTATTCTCAATGATAATAGTTGCAGACACAGTTATGACTAAGCTCTTGAACTGACTGCACATGAACAAATTCAGATAGCATCCTGAGACAGTAGGTTATCTTCATTGTCATAATTTGCTTAGGCTTTCCAATCTATAGCAAAAGTTGATGTATCGGCTCTTTGTCGATGTCTGTGATACCCCGTGATATCTCAAATGGTGATAGGTTTAATCAGCTGAATCTCATGTAACGTATCTATCTATCTACTTCAAACTGAGCTGAATCTCTTTCTAGGCTGTTTTCACTAAAACCATCATTTATTATGATGGAAGTTAGAAGCTAGCTCACCTACATTAAATAACGGAATTCAGGTTTCTTAATCTGAAGTTAAAATCCATCTTTATTGTCCTTCTGTGGTATATACGGTAAACTCTGTCAATGATTTGCATAGCTATGAAGCTTTCGTTTGACTAGAAGCAAGCAAAACTGCTGCTTCATTATGGGATGAACTGTGAGGAAAGGATATTTCTGGGACTGTAAAACAGGTGACAGATCTTCTGTGTATGTGAAGTTATGAATAAAAAATAATGAAGAGTTGTTAACAAAATAGAAGGCTCAGCAGCTGCAACCAAAAATTAAAATTCAGTTTAAGATACTGAACTCTGTCAATCTGTCTTGCTCTCATTGGGATTCATTTGGTGCAACGATGTTTTATTTGTGTGAATAAATTACAAAATGTGTATACTGTTATTCATACGAAGCATCTAGGAAGTTTGTGCTACTGCTTGCTATTAAAAGTCAGAACTGTTCCAACTTTTCAGTGTTTGTACTTTCTCTGCTTTTGAGGTTCAAGCAGTGAACGCCCTTGCATTTCTTTTTATAACTCATTCCTATCGAGCAGTTTGGATGTGTCACGGAGTACTGCACAGGATAAGCCATTCCACTCCAGGTGAAAAGCTTACAGATGCAAATCAGTCTAGGATTGAGAGCAAACTGCGATTTAAAATAGGACAAGTCCAGTGACAAATACAGAACTTCATTTCAATAATCAGAATTGTTCTGAAAACTGCACTTGTAGAAGTTGACAGTTCATAGAATCTAATGTTTTTTAAGATCCTAGTCTGTTTTGTATTGCTTTTTAGATAATGGGCAGTTTACTCTGTAAAGTTTCTCTGTGTTTCTGTCAAAATTGAAGTGATTGCTGTATACAAAATGCAGTATTCAGTAAACCATGGAAGAATCACAGTGAAGAGCTAGGTTACTCTTTAAAGGTTGCATTGTCGTTGCTGTACACAAACAAGTGGAAACTAAAAGTGAATGTCTTCACTTCAAATATTTTAAGAATTTAAAAACAAGGAGGTGAGAAAATCAAAGGAAAGAGACTTTAAACAGCTTAAATAAATTGTTGTTGAATGTAATGCAGGCACTAGGTTTCATTTATGCTGTTTAAACACTCTACTCACTAAACTTTACTACTTTGAGAATTATAGTGACATTTCCTTTTTATTCAGTTGAGATTTTGTTGAGCTTTCAATTTTCACGTTGGAGAATGAAGATAATATTTAAAACTGCTGACAATGATTTGTGAAATTTGTTGCAGTTTTTCGTTCTCTTGCCAGTGTTGTCAAAATATTTGTCAAATACTTCGAAGTGTTTGTAAATGAAATTTATGGTTTTTCATGCTTTACTGTTTACTCATGGAATATTAGGAATAAGGTAGTTTTGTGTTTGCAGATTGTGAAGGGATAGATAGTCTGGACAGAGCAAAGTATTGCCAGCAACAACAACTCTGCATGCACAAGAATGATAACAGATTTATATACCCAAGTAAAACACACTTAATTCCATCAAATGACTTATGAGTAAAGTTATAGAACAGACTATTTTTCAAACAATATCTTTAGACCACTTTTTTTTTTTTCTATAAAAGCAAACAAGTATTTGGTAACCGATTACATCAGCACTGTTAGAGCAAAATCTCAAGTAAAATCAGTGTACAGTTAAATTGTGAGATAACCGATGATCAGATGTTCCTGGGGATTGCCATATGGATCTCTTGACAGGCATATTCATTGAAATTAAAATGGCAGTTTTTCCCATTTACTGAAATGAAATGCATTACGAGGCGTGTTTAAAATATCACAGCTTGTTATGTAATGTTAAGAAACAACATGAATAAAATAATAGCACCTGGCCTGCACAACAAAAGCTAAATCTTGGAAGTTTACCATAAAGAGTTCTAGGGAAACTGTTTGCTTTCAGCAAGCCTACACAGAAACGTTACTTTTGCAATTATCTGTACAGCATAAATATTGGATGTAATTACTTGTATCAACTCTAAGATCTTCTAAGCATATGTTATGAACAAAAGTTTTATGTGGCCATATTTTAGACCATTTTTACATTTAGTGAGTTGAAGAGGAGACTAAATATGTTCGGAGCGTAAACCTTGACAAATTTCACAAAAAAGAATTACTAAATTATTTTCACAAGCATTTCAAAGAGAGATTTTATTTGTGAAGGTTTTGCTGGAAATATTAGTTCCGTATGAATAGGTCATTTCATTGATGTAATTTCATTTTTATCTTGTACTTTGATCTAGCAGAAAGCTTTCAAAAAGATGACTGTACCTTAGGGAAATCTAGTGTCGTGGAGAACTTACAGGTCAAAATAATTTCTTAAGAGAAGCCAGGGTGCTTAATATGCTGGTAAAGGAGTAGTTTAATGCTTGGGTTTGCGTTTTCAAGCCAAGCATTTTATATATACTAATCAAATGGTTATTAAACTAAATTGCTTAATAATCCAGAACTTTTCAAACTTAAAAAAAATTCTTACACAGAAAAACCATAAAGAGCCTTTGCTGATCAGCAGTCTGTTAACATAAACTGACTTAATATTATGTTACTGTGATTGACTTTTCTAGACCAGAAAAAGCATATTGTATGAGATTCATAACGACAAACACTGTATAGAAACACTATTGGTGAAAATAGACAAATACACATTGGAATTGTATCTTTGTGCCATTCAACAAAAAATTATGGACTCGCTAATGAAAACATTAATGATTTTTGCGGCCTCCTAAATTGAAACTTGTTTGAAAATGCACATTTTATTTTTATTCTTGTTTGAACCATTCAGACTCTATTACCACTATACATTTTAAGTCCTAATGTAAAATATATGGCTGAGACCAGCAGAAATATTTTATTTCCTAGAGTACATTAATTTCTGTGTATATCCTATCAATTTGTTTAAATGCCTCTGTGACTCCTAAAACTCCTAATGCAGCTGCTGTCAGCTTTGTAAGCCTATGGCACTCCCAGTCTGAGTTCTGCAATTCTTTTAAATAAATGTTATCTGTAGTCTACTGGGAAAAAAAAAAAAAAAAGATTTTTAAAAATGTTTCTTAAAAAGACAAGGAAAGATAGTACTGGTATTTTTCAGCAGAAATCCAATAAATTTGACATCTTGGTTTCATCATTCAAGAAAATTTCCAATAGATTTCGGAGCTCATTTCTGAATAATTTGTTCAATGGAACATTTGAACAGGCTTATAAAGAAGCAATAAATAAGTAAAGTTTTAAATAAATTGTCAACTGTTACAATCTAGCTGATTTTCAGCTTGTTTATTGCACATAGGCATGTAGAAAACCTTTGACATCTATGTTTACTACTATAATTTATTAATTACACATACACAACCTATGAATGAATTATTATTGTTGTGTGAACAATAAGCTTTTGCACAATGGGAGCAGACACAGCTCTCGGTTTATGTGGTCAAGCTTAATTTTAGCCTGTGAATAGTCCTATGAAACTATATTTAAGTATTGTGAGGTGGTTTGCCTTTTTACGTCAGTGGCTCTTATCCAATTCAGACAAAAAAAAAAAAGCCCTTATTTTGCTCTGTTTATTTGTTTACTCCTGTATTTTGGGGAGAAAAAAATTACTATATTCCCTTTGAGAGTCTGTGCTCAATATCTTAAAAGCTTTTAGTATTCATAGGATCTTGTGCTTGTTTGCTAAATTGTAATTAAGGAGAGAAGTCTGCAGGTTGGTTAGAATTCATTTTCAGATAAATCAACAACTCTCTGTCAGAATAAATTAAGCATCCCATCCTGAACTCCAGATATTTCAATTGGAACACTTATGCTGTTGGTGAATGCGACATTTCTGTCAGGAATGTAGTCTGTGTAGGACTCTAATTGATCCAGCTTCACATTAATGCATGAAAGAATCCTTCGTCACTCTCCTATTCATAAGTCACACAAAGAAATAAGGCAAAACCTTCACTTCCCCTGTTCACATTCATCTGGAAACAAAAAGGAAAGATAAACAATTGTGACCTTTTTTGACAGAACACAATTTAAATAAAACCAACATGATATCCAGGATATATCAGAATTAAATATTCTCTTCCCTTGATGTATTTGCAAAATAAATGTTAGAAGTGAGAGTTCTTGAGCTCAATGAAAATGCAAAGGATCAAGTATTTCTTAACAAAAGGAGATTAAATACTGCATAACTGAAACATGGCCCCTTCAGTCCAATACTCTGTTTTCCATATTATGCAAGACTGTTCTAGCAAAAGCAACACAACTTCAAGTAACATGAGTATAATGAGATTACACACAACTTACCAATTTACAGAAAATAACCCAGAGGACAACACTGACAGTCTCTGCACCAGTTCCAATTTGCTATACATAACTGTTCAAAGCAAACACAGAATAAGGCTGATCCTATTATGCATGTGAACTGAGAAAGGCCATGGGAAGCATCCCATCTGTTTGCAACCATGAGCTCTGGGTGCTCTCTTAAAAATTTTGTAGCTGGTTTTTTTTTTTCCAGTTTTTTGTCATCTGACCATTCAAATATTCCATGCTCCATCTGAGAAAGGTATCAGAGGTAGTACATGCATACTGATTTGAAAATTATGCAAGCTGTAGTAAATAAAAAAAAAAAATAGTAAGAGTGATTTAAACCCTGCTGTACCCAGAATCACATCAAGCTCAGCATTAACCCTGTACTTTTCAGAAGCGTGATATAGGGTCTTCTGTTGTTGATCTGCTTTTTAGCTTGGCCTGATACATGATAAAAGCTGTGGGGTTTTTTCGCTTCCAAGATGATCCTTAGAAACCATATAGCTGTGTTCCAGCATCACCATGCCTGACCCAGTAATGTCCAAAAGGACTGAGTACTCTGGCATTTGAGTTTGCCCAGAGCTTCTGATTTGTTCCCATAGATCAGGTCAGGAGAACAAAGTAATAAACGAGGGAGCTGATTTTTACCATGTAAATGAGTGGTATGAAACAGGGAAAATTTACGTATTCATACCATGAGTATACAGAAAGA
>NW_010400932.1:11223-20386 GCF_000710305.1 Buceros rhinoceros silvestris
CTGTCAGCAGTGTGCTCATATCCATAAAAAAGAAAAAATACCACCCTTAGCTGTAGCAACTGCAGTAAATATTAAGTAGAATGTCTATTAAGATTCCACAAAACTTTTTTTCTGTACCTAGTCTAAATGTAGTCTTGCATATTAGGGTTTCCAGAACTTGGCTGTACAATGAAACATGCTAGTTGTTATTTGTCTAACATATGGAGAAAAAGCCAGTTACATGGCAAAAAGTTTCAACGGAGAGAAGAAACATTGACTTTCGGTGCTTGATTTATGTAGATGAATTAATTTGAAATTACAGCATAAAGCCTTCAAAAGAACAGAGAGGTTGTCCTGTCTTTCATAGCTTATTTGGGGATCTGAACATACTTAATGCAAAATTTAGTATCTAAGCCATCTGTCTTTGGTCTAAACTGTTAAATATTTGAGAAAATAAGTAGGTTTTAAGAAAAAGCAGACATTTAAATTTACTGAAGTTCTTGGATTCTATTGCAGAATTTTTGCTGTGATTCAGGAAGGGTTCCCAGACTACAAAGTGGTTAAGGATATGGAAATAAAAAAGTGAAGCACGTGCTGATGCTTTATTTGGATAATTACCTTACTGAGTGCATTGTAATAATTTTATTAAGAATTTGGTTAAATTAAAATAAGTAAATGACCAATTAATATAAGTGAATATTAAGTTAAATTATTGCAGAAAAATTCTAAGGCAACAGCTGATGAAATAAGCACAACAAAATCCCAAGACATTCGGGATTAAAAAAGTTGTAATATTCAAAGCTCATGTTTGTTTACAGACCCTTGCTTTCTTCTTTTTATTTTCTTTTTCTCTGAAATCCGTGTTTATGAGTCATAATGTTGTTTCGTTACTTACATAATAATAATAGTATGCATGAAGCCTTATTCTTGGCATTGTTTTTAACATTTTCTCTATGGTCAATATCAAGGGGGATCCAAGGTCTGAGAGTTATAAGTTCAAATATTACTGGAGTTCAAATAGTATGACAATTCTCAGTTAGTTAAAAAAAACCCCAGTATCAAACCCAGCCTCTCTGATGGCAAGTACAGCACTAACACCACTGGTGCTGTGGGCAGGCACTGGAGAAGGCCCAGGCTAGCCTCAGCAATAGGCAGGAACTGGTTTCAGGAACAGTATTCCAGAACTGGAATCAGGAATGGAAAGACTGGGATGGAAGAAGGAATGGACAGAGTCTCCCTTGGATGCTGGCCATTGAAGAGAGCTTGACCCTTCCGATTCCTCAACTTTATACCAAATATGATGTCTATGGGATGGAACAACTTGTTGGTCAGTTTACGGTCACTTGTCCTGTCCGCTCCACCCCTCAGGTGTGACCCTTTGCTTACTGCGCTCCTGGCATGGTACACAATATTTACTGGTGACCTTGGTCTCCATAGATCAGATATAATCAAGACCCTTTCAGCGCACCAGTCTCTGGCAGTAACTGTAAACATCAAGCACTGTCACTTCTAGAGCGGACCCTGTCTGCAGAAATGTGCTGTTAACTTCAGACAGTGCAGTCACTGAGCGGAGACTGAGCTGTAAAGTAAAATCACTGTTCTAGCTCAAACCAGGTCATACTCAAAGATAGATAGATGTATAAAGGGAAGGATTATTCTCTGAATCTCTTGCTGTCTCTCACTGACTATGAATTAACTGTTACTTCTATCTGGAATTTACCATTAGTAGTTATTTTGAGAGATCATAGAAATCAGATAGTGCTGCCTGGAAAAGGACAACTTCCTTTCAAAAAAAGTTTAAAAAAAGAGGTAGCATGATTGCAGGCCTTGAAGGCAATTGAGAAGCAGGAGACAAATCATGTTTTGATTAATGTTTTTGATAATGTTTCACTTGACATTTTAAAATGATAAGTTTTTAAAACTGATATTATTGAGCAAGATTTTTACTTCCCATTGAAAATTATGTTTCTTTGACAGTACTACACAGCCTGTTGAAAGTCTGATAACATTCAGTATGTGTGTTGTTGACTACTACGTTGGTATAGTATATAAATTTATGAAATACATGTATGATACTGAGTTGCAGTGAACAGACTGAGAAAAGAATTGGATGTATAGCATTTTTATAGAAGGCATGTACACATGGTGATATATCCGTATGGACAGGACTCAAAAACTTTATAATGTAATAAAGATAAAAACATTATAATCTGATTTGTAAGCAGGACTATAGGCTACAAGATATATCCGTCGTACTAACTAGTGGTAAAGACAACAGCTGATCATTTTATATTTCCGTATTTTAAGGTATACACAATAGCAAAGAATACAATAGGATTTGGGGAAAGCATGAGTTAAAATTAAAGGACAGTTTTTAGTAACTAACTATGAGAAGGGCCTCTGAAAAGAATGGGTTTCTAATTATTATAATGTTTCATTTATCATGTCAAGGATGGGTAGATAAATACATAACAGGCTGAAATTCAAGCAGAGGATATTAAGGTTAAACATTAGATAAACTTTCTAATAGTACGCATGGTGAAGCAAACAGATACATTTCTCTAACCAGTTGTAAAGTCTCTGTCATTGTCTTTAAAAACATTCAAAATAATCAGAAATGTGGCAAAAATAATATTCTTGTCATGGAGTAAGGAGACGTAATAGATGACCTATTAAGGTCAGTGCTCTGTGGTTTTCAAGACTGGAATTTAATTAAGAAGAATGTGAATGGAAGAAGTGAATGCTATGTCATAATTGCTTCTTTTATAACCAGTATTGGTTGTAGTGTGATAAAGATTGCTACAGGATGATAGACTGATATAGAAATTTAGGAAGAGCTCTCTGAAGGTCACTTAGTCCAACCTCCTGCTCAAAGCAGGGCTGACTCTGAAGCTACATCAGGTTGCTCAGTCCTTTTTGTTGGTTTTTAATATCTCCAGGGGTGGAAATTCCATAGCAACTAGTTTCAATGTTTAACCACCCTCATTGTGATATTTTTCTTCATAGTTGGAATTTACCTTGTGGTGCATCTAGTCTCTTCAGTGCACACATGTCTGACTCTATCTGGTCCATAACCACCAACAGGAATCTGAAACCGTCAATTAGGTTTTCCCCATCATTGAAATCAAGTTTTACTTCTATATGAAGTGCTGAATATCCAAAGTAAGCAAGTGCTGATGATTACCCACCACATTTTAATTTCATTTCAATAAAAAGTGACAACTTATACCTAATGATTATTTACTAAGTTCATATAATTCTGAAAGTGACATGTCTTACTAGACTTAAAGCTATCTTCTGAAACTTAACCCTTTGAGCCTGGTGAGGTCCTCCTGAGGCTTCTAAAGGGAATAAATTGGATTACAGACAGGTAACTTTGTTGAGTACTTGGTAAACTATAAAAAACAAAACAAAACCAAACAAACAAAAAAACCAACCAGCCAAAAAACACACTACAACCAAACCCAAACTACAGTTGTTTATTACAGATACCCTTCCTGTCTTTTCCTGAGATTACAAAACATTCAAATCATTCAAAACATGTGAGCCCTATGTCTGGTATCTTAAAAATGAACAGCTGACATGTGTGCCATGTAGGGTAACACTGACTTGAGGTCTATAATCAACGTTTGTTTGATAGAGAAATTCTTTTACAAATACAGTTATAGTAACAAGATTACTTTGTCTGCTACCTTAGCGTAACTCGTTCAAAGAACAGATGTCTATTATGTTTAAAGACTCCCTTTGTTGCAGGGGGTAAAAGCCTGTCAGATTTTCATTTGTGTTCTGATACTGGCTTTTAACATTTGTCACAGACACTGATAGACACTTCTTAGTACTGTGAATTGAAATGAAAGATAAACCCTTTCTTCCAGAATACTGTGACACAGGAGAGTGTCCATGAAGCAGGACAATATATTAAGAATAAATAATTTGTATGTAATAAGGAAAAAAAAACATGTCAAAGAAAAGTGCTAATTTACATCTTTCTTGTGTGTTAGACTATTGAAGAAAAAAATTGATGTAAATGACAGACACATGACTACTAAGATTTCTGAAAACAGGACAGTCAGAACAGATTTTTTACAAGTCATTGAGCATATTTAAATGCCATTTTAATTTGCAAGAATTGAGGAATTACTTTATGACTGGAAAAGTCAGACCTCCTCTCGTACTTTGGGTTTTTTTCCCCCTGTCTTCCATACAATGCTTGTTCTGTTACGATGGTCCATCTCAAATGTTTTTTGGTTGGTTGGTTGGGTTTTTTTAACTATATTAAGTACTTTACTTTCCAAATAGTGCTGCTTTCATTATCAAATCTTTTGGAACTCCATTAGCTGTGGTTATATTACGTATGTCACTTGTTTGAAAGAGATATTTTTGAAGTAATACAAAAAGCCTCAAAAAAATGTGTTCTGAAAACCAGTATTATATCAGCTATGGATATGATTTTTTTTTCTGTAGGCTGTGTTGGAGACATGTTGGAAAAGACTCATTAGTTGTTGATGGAACTAAAAGGAATTAGAATGGTTATTTATAATTGCAAAATCTGTTCCTGTTCAAGAGTAAAATTGATGTAATTGTCAAAAGCACTTGAATATTTTTCTGTGTTCTTGATTTAGTAAAAAACAAATTCTACTAAACAGCTCTGAGAAAAGCAAATGCTAGAATGTATGGAGTGAGATATGTCCTGTAGAAATAGGAACACAGTGGAGTCTACTGACCACTCTTTATTTCCCAATCCGTACCATTCCATATAGTGAACAATGAAGAAAACCAATAACTATTCTTTCAGGTCAGGAGGAAGAGCTTTCAGTACCTTTAAAGAAAAAAATCCTGGCTCATAGGAACTCCATAAGAGTTACTCCATTACTCAACTTGTCTGAGGCCCTCCTGTTCTGAAAAAAAATAACTAACCTGTTGGCTTCCTTCTGCTCTGGAAATCTCTTGAAGTTTGCCAGTTCATTATAGGTCCCTGTGTGAATTCTGTGCTTGAGTACAGTTAAATTATATAATGAAACCAGCTGTTCCTCTAGGTCTGTAAAAGATTGATGATCTTGTTACAAGAATGTCTTTCAATCGAACATGCAAGACAAGCCTTTAGAAGATCTGGGGAAGAGAGAACGTGTCATAAGAGAGAAACATATCAGGATTGAAGGTGATCTTTAGTGAGGTAGAAATGAAGACAATGGACAGTTCAGTTTTTCATCTCCACTTCTGAAAATACTCTGCAAAAAGAGCAAATATTCGTGTTGTAGAGGTGGAGACAAAGGATTTCCAGTGTTAGTAGTCAGGTTTTCTATGTCATGAACAGATGTAATTTCGAATTTGAAATTTAATTTCAAAGTAACATGGAACATTGCTTACAAATTCAGGTCTTCTTGGATTTCACCCGAGTGTCCAACACCAAGCTAGAGGCTATATAGGTGATTTTTTTTTTCTGTTACTGGTTTGTTTTTGTTTTGTTTTGTTTTTTCTGGAAGAAGTAGTAGATAATGTCCCAGCAGAAAATTATATAATCTCAGGTCTCATTTAAAGATATAAACAGAAAGTTGAGCAGACACATATAGATGATTGTGCTAAGAAATACTTATATATAAATTTAATCCTTCTGCTTCTCAGTATTTGTTCTATATGAGTATAACTGTACTCATGGTATTAAAAAGCTTTCAAAACAGACTTCAGTGGTGAAAATTGTAAGCTTTGCTTATAGGTATTCACAGGAAGGGCCTTTCAACTCTGCTAATGGAAACATCGTGTCAAGGGAGAGAACAGAATCTAGATCATTAGTCGAACACACACACACACAAAAACAAAACCCCCCAAAACCACCAAACCTAAAAAAAACCCCAAAACCAACTGTGGAAAGACAGATATAAAAGGTGTTTTCTGAATTCTGTAAAATTAAGCAAAAAGCCCCCCACAAAACATACCTGGTCTAGGTACTAGTAATTTGGTTTTGTTCTGATGCATGGCTTTGCAGTCTTGACTGCTTTTAGGAAAATAACAAGCATCCCTGTAACTCCTGGGGCAAAGATGCTGGAAGTTGCCTAATAGTCAAGGTTCAGGCTATTTTTTATGGTAAGGTCATCCTACTCTGTGTCCGCCTATGTAAATATATCAACCTTCCCTGTTACTACCAATTCTGGAGCTGCAGAAATGTGGTTTAAAGATGCAGTATGTGTCATCTGATTGGAGTGGGAGTAGACCCTACAGTGTGCTAGTAGTTTTATCTCATATGTAAGAAACGTATTATATTTCTGAGATAAAAGAGATACCCTACTGAGATCAAATACCCTAGTATATCAGTGAGATTCTGTTTCATTTTGAGATCCTGCACAGTAGTTGTACCAAGCAAGTGCAATGGAGAATTAAATGGATTTTTTTACTGAGTAAATTATTTCCTTTTCTTCTCATGTATTTATTTATGATGATGATTTAATTTAATCAGAATTAAGTGGAATTTGCTTTAATTTTTGTGGAACAAGCTGTGTTTCAAAGTCTGAAGTTTAATCCCCAAGATTTTCCCCACTAATAGGCTGCTGCAGATCACAGGAACAATGTTTTTCTCTCACCTCTTCTAACTTCTGCATAGGAATGTCTATGTTCAAAGAAGGAATAAAGAAAATTGAATCTAGAGTCAACATGAACAACTAGTGAGTCAGTCAGTCTAGATACCACTATTTGCAGAAGGCGAAAATCTTTATGTTTTCACAGTCTCACTCTCAGTTCTTCCTAAGTTCTTTTTACTTCAAAGAGAAGTTTGCATTTTTTCCAAGACTGCTTGATTTATTGCTTCATAAGGTGTAGTATGTGGTTAAAAATGTGGGACCCTTTATATGATATCAGTCTCCAAAGACTAGAGTCAGTTCTGAACATTTTTTTATGGGGCTTGCAAGCACAAAAGTGAAAGCAATTTAATGCAAAATTAGGCTGCTATTTAGAATACAGTCTCTTGTTGATAGCTTCATAAATCTTTTGGCTGACTGCAGAGCCAAAAGAGAGATTCTGATATTTTCAGGTTTTCATCTCTCTTCCAAGCCTTTCCCTCCCCCAAAATTTCTGCTGAACACAGTAATAAAAAGTCCCTGTATAGGTATTCTCGTAGTACATATCAAAAAAGGGAATTGGATTTTTTGTTTGTTTGTTTGGGGTTTTTTGCTGCATTCATTTTTTTTTTGCTTCATTTGGTAGTCTCATTGCCACAGGTCACCTGCAGAAGATACTTTTATCAGGCTGCCTGTGTGCCCTGTACACCCTTCTTATAGTTTTAGATGACATCTGAGGAGCTGATATAGAAAGACTTCAGAATCTTGAGGTTATTAAAATTCACAAGAACTATTATGTTCTGAGTAAAAAGTTGAAACTTTATTTTCTTCAAATTTTGCCAAATAATACAAGCCACACACAGAGCAGTGAATGGCAAAAACCTCTGAGAAGAGATCTTTCTGAAAAGGATTTCTTCAACACCATGTACCACACATACACAGAAGTATATGTTAAAATTTTGTTATAATGTCACAGATACATTCCAAATCTGCCATCTTACTTTTTCTTCCATTTTCTACCCCCCCCCAAAAAAAAAAAAAAATCACTGTATCACTGCTTACCAAGATGGAGAGTACTGCAGATTATGCAGTATTACTATTATTCTATTATTTTGAAATCTCTTGTATATTAAAATGTTCTATTGAGTTCTGTTAAGTAGCTGTCTTCTCCATATGGCTGTAGTGCAACAGCATGCTGCTGCTCAAATTATAGGCTGGGTGTGCACTGCCCTAGGACTTGTACATACATACAATACAAAGAGATCCCTAATCCTAGTTCTTACAACATCCTGAGAGACAAAATGGATACTGCAATATACAGATGAAAAAACGGAAGAACACAAGATATGGACATAAAATCTACTGAGGTTTCTTGTTCTTCTTACATATAAAGGAAATGTAATTTCAAGTTGGGGTTTTTTCAGCTATGCCTTTTTACTTCTATGAACTTCCTGAGTGCCTGAGCTTGCTTTTGTATTAAGCATATCAAGTCACATATCGTTAGCGTGTTCTTTGCATATGGAACTGTTGATAGCACAAAATAAATTATGAAGAAATAGTCTGCAGCTTTCCTTCCCTCATTTTCCAGCTTCTTTAAAGGAAATGTTTTAGGCAGGATTACATGATTGTTTTATATTGAAGATTGTTTTATATGGAAGATCCTTTGTCTGTCATGCCTTTAAAATTGTAGACTCCCTTTAGAAATGGGACTTTCTCTTTCGACTTAGCATTATTACCACGATGGCGTGAACAAAGGACAATAAGTAGAAATGGAAGAAATGTGGCTGATTATAATATACACAATGTGGATAAGAAAAATAATGATGGTTTTCAAAACAGAATCAGGGAAATTAATTATGCTTTCTTTTAACATTCTGAAAAAATACTAGGTAAAAATTCTGTTCTTTCAAGTTCAGTGGAAGTGGTTAATTTCACGGGACAGGATTCTTTCTGTATTGTTCCTCCCCAAATCAACTCTCTAGAATGTGTGTATCATTCCTACTTGATTCATGTGCCAAATCGTGTACTTTTAATCTTTTTGTATTCCAGATACGATGTCAGTGAAGTTCAAGTTAAAGAGTCTTACTCTCCTTTTAATTTTGTAAAGAAAGGTGATACAGTACTCACACCATGTTATGTATTGTTCATGGTTGATTTTACATAAGTAAATATTAGTATTTTTCTTCAGTGACAAATAACAATTTAACACAAAGCTAGAACTAGAAGTTTTTCTCCTAAATTAAATGTAATTGAATAATAAGCTCAATTCAGCTTACTACTAAGATTAGATCAATATCTTTTAGTTTACTAACTGTTATCTTCCTTTTGTCCTTTCTTAGCAATTTTATAACTACTATTTTTTAGCATATTTCTTCTGCTTACCAAATCTGTTTCCTTATCTACATATCTCACAGCAATAAAGCTGGTACCTGCTGTTCTCAAAAAATAAAGTTACAGAAAAGTAAACAGACACCCTCCTGTCATCTAGTCCTTTCCCATGATAAAATGTCTCTTACAATAGCTTTACATATAATTTAGATACTGTCTTAGTGGTTTTATGGTACAAAGATCGGCCAATAATGCTGTACAATAATAATCATCATCATCATGGTTTGGCTTCACAGACGAAGGTTTGG
>NW_010400933.1:0-309 GCF_000710305.1 Buceros rhinoceros silvestris
AGATAGGAGTTTTTTGTCTGTCGTCTCGCAAAGTTTTCATTCCAAGAAATCTTCTCCTGGACGAAACCTCCACGTGGTAATGTAGTCCTTCTTTCTCCGGGGTAGCTGGGAGGAGACTTGAATTGACTGAGGGCAAAACCCCGACGCTTCTTGCTCTCTCCCTCTGCGAAGCGGGATACAGACCAAATCTTTAGGTAATGTCTGTGGGTTCCCTGCATCTGTGGAGGTTCTGTGCCAAGCATCTGGAACGAGTCCGCGTTCCCCTTCGCCATTGGTATCTGTCCCCTCCACGCAGGATCTGGGGCCTTA
>NW_010400933.1:476-5898 GCF_000710305.1 Buceros rhinoceros silvestris
ACCCCTTGCCGGGTCGAACTCAGTCCAGAGCCACCCCCGCCGGGAATCGGCAAAGCAGAAAGGTCTACCTGCTTCACAGAGGGAATCTTTTTACTGCTCCAGGATTGTTGAGGTAACTGTGGATGTTCTTTTCTCTCTCTGATGAAAAGCCTTCTCAGTCCCGGGGGTGGAAATTCCAAAGTGCCGCGGCTCGCCTGAATTGGAAAGTGCTGTGGCTAGTGCTAGATGTAGTGTCTCAAACTCCCCTTTTTATGCACTCATTTGCTGAGGTCAGTTTGAATATCTCCACCCCCAAATCAGGGAGCGAAGAGGGCTGGCGCTTCTCTTCCCAAAAACCACAAGAATTCTTTCCTGTGTTTCGGGGAAAAGGAGAGAGGGAAGAACAAAAGTTCACCCCCTGGCTGGTGCCATTTTCAAACCGTCACAATTAGTTCTGAAGGCACTAAAACGTAGCCACCACACTGACAACCTCTTCAAGTATATTGTTTGATGTGAAGTCAAACTGCAATCCCAAGTGTTCACCTTGAAATATAAACCACTATGCTGGCTTGGTTTGTAAGAGATATAGAGAGGAATCACCTCCTTGCCCAAACACAGTAGCATGAAGGAACAATAAATAATGGGATAATCCTTGCAGTTTTACTCCTCTACACATTGCAGAAAGACTCCTTTAATGAAAGCATTAAATTCATTTGAATGTTACCATGTTGAGGATCCCTAGATCCAATTTCTTCTTGGTACGAAATGTGTGTATCCTTCATATTGCTCTCCTAAATTACAGTTATCCCTTGCAAAGAAGATGTTTACCTCTTTAGACTGTAGTAACAGATTTCTTTTTAGGGCCTGAGCAATATAATGATCATTTTTTATCTAAAATGCTAGAAATGGCTTGGGTTGTAATATTAGTGAAAAGACATTCAAAAGAGAGGTTACAAGATGTGCAGGAGAAAACAAACAAACAAAAATTACTTGGGAAATTGGGGACTGAAGTTATGATGAAAGACCAGTCAGGCATGGTCAACATAGTTTAGATGCAAAATACTTCAGAGGAAACTTATTGAAGTACATATAACACGTTGTTGATGTTAACTTCAAGGCTACATGGATTTTAAGATGTGTGAATTAAAGTGAAGGAATAATACACATATAAGGTATATAAAATCGCTTTTTAGGGAATGCAGTTTAACCGGATGCTTAACTTAAATACTTACATTTAGTCATAAATGTGCTAAAGAAACCAGGATCATAGACTACTTGCTTATTTACTATTTATCCTTTTAACAGCTGACATTCTCAGGCATTCATTGTATCTACTCAGGAGCATTGTTTTTGTTATTGCTATTGGAATCAGTACAAGAAAAATAGAAACTCTTTGGAAAACTCTTTTTCACAATTAAAGTAATTTAAAATGTAGTTTCTCTGAGGATTTTCTAAGCACTTGCTGTATTTCCCTTTCTACACGCGTAATTCAATTCACCTTCTCACCTATTTTCTGACATTCGTGAAAAAAAATCTATTATGTCTAACAAAACTCGTCTTCTCTAAAAGCTGCTGAAACTTTGTCATCATATCGGAAATTGAATTCTTCCCTGGACAAATGTGAACAGACACTTCAATATTCCAAAATTTCAGCTAATAATTGCAAAAAGCTTGTGAAAAATACAGTCTAGAGATTCTAGTTACTTCTGAATTATTAGATGAGATGATTAACTGCTAGATGTAAAATATGAAAAACCATAGGTGGGCATCTTTCATATTGCATTCATTTAGGTCTAAGAATCTGCACTCAGCTACCATGGATCAGCAGCTGACTAGCGTCCTGTTTGTTTCTTCACAAGCATAGTGTTAAGTGGATAAAACCAGTTTAAAAAACTCATTGTAACATCTAGTATGCTGTGGAACAGAACAGTTTCGCAAGTATTAATAGTTCTGTCAAATTTGATTTTATTTTAAAATTAATTTTGCTGTCACAGAATCACAGAATCACGCAACAGTACAGGTTGGAAGGAATCTCTGGAGATCATCTAGCCCAAGTTCCCTGCTAAAGCAGGTTTACCTAGTTCAGTTTGCACAGAAATGCGTCCAGGCAGGTTTCGATAATCTCCAGAGAAGGAGACTCCACAACCTCTCTGCACGACCTGTTCAGTGCTCTGCCACCCTCAAAGTAAACAAGTTTTTCCTCATGTTTAGATGGAACTTTCTATGTTACAGTTTGTGCCCATTGCCCCTTGTCCTGTCTGTGGGCTCCACTGAAAGGAGTCTAATCCCATTCTCTTGATACCCACCCTTTAGATATTTAGAAGCACTCATAAGATCCCCTCTCAGTCTTCCCTTCTCCAACTAAACAGACCCAGGTCCCTCAGCCTTTCCTCATAAGAGAGATGCTCCAATCCCCTAACCATCTTTGTAGCCCTCCACTGGACTCTATCCAGTAGTGCCTTGTCTCTCTTTAAGAGGGGAACCCAGAACTGCACAGAGGATGTGGGCTCACATACCAGGACAGAGTAGAGAGGCAGTAGAACCTCCCTTGATCTGCTGCTCATACTTATTATAATGCACCCCAAGGTACCATTGGCCTTCTTGGCTGCAAGGGCACACTGCTGATCGTTTGTTAACTCTTGCTAACACAAAAAACCAAACCAAACCAAACAACAACAACAACAAAAGAAACAACCCCAAAAAACCTCCCCAAAGACCACCCCCCCGCAAACCCCTGCCTTTTTATCACTATCATAGTCTGCGTAATGGAAGATTTAGGACAGGCATAAGAGCAGTACAATTAAGCAATATTTTAAAGTATTGTTTACATGTCTTATTTTCTCTCTTCATTCAATGCCAGTATTTTGTTAAATAGAAGATGAGGAGGAGGAAAAGCCAAAGAGATGGTTTTCTCTATCTAGCATGCTAAGGATTGAATTCTCACACCAGTAAAGACTCCTCATTCCTCAAAGGATAAATTGCAAAGCTGAACATGAGCCAAGTACTCTAGTGGATATGACATGCTGTAACTCTAGATCATTCTCCCTTCACCACAGTCAGCAAAGCAAGACCCTCTTTTCTATTCTTTGACATCACTTTGCCAACCTTTAAAAGGCAAAGATTCCTTCCATATTGGTAATAAAGTTTAATCTGTTCCTGCAATTAGGAAAATGTGAACAGATCCATGAAATGTGCTTACTAGTAACAGTATTGAACTTTATTTAGGTTTAAAAGGAAAAGAAGCTGTTTAGTTTACGAGCCCTACTCCACAAGAAATGGGACTTAACATTTAATATCCCAATTTGTCTTTATGTGCTGACATTAAGTATAGTATCTGACACCCTTAATTGTATTTTCCATGATTTCTATTTTTTAATTCAGATATTTGTGATTTTAGATAAAGTAGCATTAAAGTTTTTAACACTTGTTAAGGAAGTAATGGAAGAAATAAGTATAATTTATTGATTTTCTTACTTTTAAAGTTTATAAATGTGATAATGCATATCTTGATACTATTTAACAGGTATTGTTAACCTTTATCTAAGGCAACAAAGCTTCTAGACTGCTTTCCGTAGGAAAAGTAAAAGAGATGAAGATAATCTCCTGAATTTTTGTTATTTTGAATTGAGATTTTTCAACTCCACTTCCCTTATTTAGATCTTCCTCTGGTGTCTTCTTTTTTTCTAATGAGCACTTGTGCATGCTAGAATAATGAACGACATTTCTAAAGATAAGCACAGATGTTGATACTCAAGTCACAAAGACATAAACTAGTAAAAATTCTGGCTTAGAGTTGAAAAGCTGAAATCTTTCAATCAAAGAATTCAAAACAGAAAAAAAAGCCCTTTTCCCCTCAATTGAAAACACTTGTCAATTTTAAAATGCTTTCAATACCTTGAATCTTCTGTAATTAAAGTGTTCATTTCTAAATTGTACAGCTGAAATTATACTTTTCAAATCATTCTCCCTGTGGCTGACTGAGGAATATCTGAGAATGTACATTATGCAAATTACTTTCTAATGTTTTAAAGAAAATATTTCAAAGGTACACTGTACTGGAAAACTAGTAGTCAGTCTTTTTCTTGTTCATTTAAGCACTTTCGCTATCTCCCTATTTGGGAATAGGCAGATCACTCATGACAGTGGGAAGAATTGTGGTTAAGAAAGTTTCTAACAAACTAACAGAAATATAACATCCTGCTGCAGGAAGCAGCTGTTGGCAGATAATTATTAGTATTCTTGAGGAAGATGAAAAAAAAATTGTCAAAATGAACAGGAATTATCTGAACAAAAGTCTTATGACACGTGATCCAGTCTTCTAGGCCTGGAAATATTCAAAGACAGTGTATTTGGGTGTACAATGTTTTTCACCTCCACAGAGCTTTGTCTTTTTTTGTTTGTTTTAAAGTTAACTTATCTGTGATTTCATCATAAGCTGTGGTGGTTGAAGCTTCCTTTTATTTGTTCTTTTAAGCAAATTATTAGTCCTGCACAATGAGTATAGATGGGACGTGATTACTAATTGGAAACAGCAATCATAATCTGGTGCTACCTAATGATTTCAGAGGATGTTAGGACCCGTGGAGAGGACGTGTAAATGTGAGCAATCATCAAATTAAGAAAGGATTTTGTTTGTCTCCTTTTACAGACTTAGAAATACCCCTAGATCTCTAAGGCAACAGACTGAAAACTATCAATTTAGATGTTTTCTAGAGTTTCAGAATCTTTGTTCAGAGGATCTGGGAACAAAAGGAACTGGTCTTCACATACAGGGACTTACACTGTTCCCAATCTGTGAGCAGCTGATCCACTGCTTAGTGCCTTTCCAGGCCTCCCAACCACTGGTAAGTTGAGGGAGGTTCATAAATCCAGTCTGTCACAAATGTTGAAGATCTAAAAACAACAGACCTAGAAAGACTTTTGGGTTGTTTCGTTTTTTTTTTTAATGAAGACTGTGTTACTCTCTTCAAATTGAATATTGCTCTTAGAATCTCTCACAGATAGAAAGTTCTATTTTATACGCTTCCTATGAATACTGAAAATCCCCAGGATTTTCTAAGAGAATAGCTTTTGTCAGACTACTGACTGGATTCTTTTGTTCATTTCTGCAAACATTTATACAAGCAAATTCTTGTTTGCAAAACTGTTTGCGGAAGAAACAGTTGTGACTAAATATTTGCACAAATGTTCACTTCAGTATTTACCTTGATGACCCTTGTGGATTTCAATTGGCCACATCATCAGGGAAAAGGAAAGTTTGCAGTTTAACTCCTACCTGTTTTCAGTGTTTCATGTATTTGGAAAATGGCTGGAAATCCTTAATGTATTTAACTCAATTTAACTTCAATGTCAAGACAGATATATTACAAAAGTTTGTTAATAAAAACTATGGGCGGTTTTCTTTAAGAAAAACTTACCCCCTTCCCCTCCTCCCCAACTGCCC
>NW_010400934.1:0-1018 GCF_000710305.1 Buceros rhinoceros silvestris
GCCCCACCACTTGCTGCTGCCTGCACCCCGCAGTTTCTCAGCAAGGGAACTGCGCGCTGCCGCGCTGAGCCGAGTCCGGATTGCCCGCGCACCCAAGAGTTGTTTGCTTTTGCTTTGCTTCATTCCGCGACAGAGACTGGCAGGACTTTGTGCCAACTCCACTCTATCTCGCGCTGCAGGGGAATTTGTAACGGCGCGGGTCTCTGTGTGCTACTCACGAGGCAGAACCACATGGCCGCTGCCATCTTGGATCGCTGCCGCAGTCAGTGTTTGCTTTTGGTTTAACCCTCAATATCTCACTGTTTTTCTTGTGTATTTAATATATCCCTGTTTGTGGTGTTATTAAATCTTGTTTCAGTTTTCCAAAAAGCATTTTAGAGGTTTCATGAGTTCTTTTCTCCCTTCCCCTATCTCTGGTGGGATAGGGGAGCGTATTGTCGTCATTGGACTTTGGTTTTACCTTGACCAAACCGTTGACATTAACTTAAACGGTCCTTATTAAAACAGATTGAAAAGTACTAATGATATGAACTGCTGCAAATAGTAGGATGACACTACAATGAAAATCACAATGACTGCCAGATTTTAAATGGTGCTCACCTGCACACATCACTAAATCACAAACTGTCAACAGGAAACGTCACTCCAGTGGACAAGGCAGCATGGAATAACACAGAAAGTACCATTATTATAGAATCATAAATATAAATGTCAGATTTTTAGATGATAAACACTTGCACTCGTAATTACATCAGACACTGTTGAGGGAAAATGTCAAACCATCAGAAAATACTGTTCAGAGCACTCCTTATAAATGAGAACAGTATTTTGGAAATAGTTTTGAATCTCTTGGCTATTATATGATAACAGTATAAAATCTAGTGTGCACACCTTCATCTTTCATTAGTTAATTGGTGTGGGTTCTGTTGTGTATACTGCTCCAGAACTTACATGCAATCATGCCATCTAATTTTAAGCAATTACAGTATCTAATAATCCTTATATATTTTATATATAT
>NW_010400935.1:0-6581 GCF_000710305.1 Buceros rhinoceros silvestris
ATTGTCCCTCGCATCGGCTGTCAGCTCCTCCTCTGCTACCCGAGACCCACCGGACAGAAATCCCTGTGCCCCGCACCGCCTCCAGAAAAACCTGGGCATGGGCAGGAAGCGTTTTTTCTTCATTTTGTCCTTTAACACAAATTCTGTAACATCGCTGTTATTTGGCCACTCGTCACGTTCAGTCCCCCCAGGTTCCTGCCATCCCCTGTCTCCCTTTGCCTCGTCACTGCTCTCGTTTCATTCTTTCGGTACCTGAAATTCCCTTCTGGGTGTTGCTGTAGCCACGGTGCAGCCTGCGGAGAGGCCACGCGGTGTGACCCTGGCTGCGGGGAGGAGCAGGGCGGTGTACGAGGTCAGGGCTAGGGTTAGGTTTAGGGGTAGGGTTAGATTTAGGGTTAGGGTTAGTGCAGAGCGGCACTGCACCGGCTCCGTCGCAGGAAGGGAACTCCTTCTGGGGTTCTGGACCTAGCGGAGATCTGCAGTTGCTGCTGTAGCGCTCGCTCTGGTATCGCTGGCGGCACAGGGCAGACTCTCCTCGCCCTGTCCCACTGCGTCCTCTTGGGCTCAGCCCTGATCTAACCCCTTCTCCTGTCAGAACTTAATCTTTCTCCCTCTTCCCCGTATAGATCTTGTCTCTATGAGACACTGCACTGACTTTTTACTTCTGACTCAGACCTGGGTCACCTCTGCTAGTTTCCACTCTCTCTGCATTATTCCTTTACATTTTCAGCCTCAGACTGTGGTCAGTGTCTCTTCGCAGGCAGTGAAGCTCATTTTGGCACTCTCCACGCCGTGGTACTGCCAAGGAGGATATGATGCCATCCTCCGGTACGCTTATCTGCCACCCCATCGCTGCTGGGGCACCTCTCAGATGAGAATTTCCCTGCCCTGTCTTGAATTTCTTGTATCTCCACCGTGCCCTTCCTTGAGAGGCCTGTTAGCGTGACTCAGATTCCTGTCAACCACGGCAGTACTCGCAGAGCGATGACTGTGGCTCCTCGGGGTTTGTGTTCGCTCACTTTGGTCCTCGTTAGAGTTGGCAGAAATCCTTGGCCAAACACAGTCTGGATGCTGCTGACCGCAGCCCTGGAGACGAGTGGAGGGAATTTCTCCCTGCACCTAAAGGAGGAGTTGGGACAGGCCAGGGGGTGGCATTGCAGCGGTGTGTGGAAACCCTCTGGCACAGTTACCACCACGTTGTGCTACCCCGTGTCCCTCTGCAGAGGGGTGACAGCGGCGATGGGGCGATGGGGCGACCATAGCACGGGGTGCACGTGTGCAGCAGGCACCTCACAGGGCAGCAGCAGGCGGTGCTGAGCGGCGCCGGGGCTGCCACACTGTGCCTGTGGCACTCAGACCCGGCACCAGCCAGGGGACACGCCAGCACCATGCCTTGAGGGGGCCCGGCCTCTTTTTCTGGCAGTTGTGCAACAACAAAGGGGAACCTCCGCGCCATGTCTGCCTGCAGCTCTGTCCTCCCGGTGCCTGGAATCGCTTCCCCAGTTGCGTTCACTCCTCATAACCTCCGCCTGTGTTTGGAAGGTGATGGACTGATCCAGACCAGGCTTGCCAGGACTCCCCAGCACAGCTGCCCGTCAGCAGCAAGGGAAGACACAACTCCTGTGCTTTAAAGTCAAACTGATAGTTCTGTTAAATAAAAATCGACACATAAAATGCTTCTTCCTTGGTTTGCAACCCTGAAGGGTCTGGTTCTGTGCATGTTCAATCTCAAACGTGATTTGAAAGGATTGTAAAAGCCTGAATTTAACCAACCTCTTCCAGAAAACCAAAATAACTCCTCTCGGATCTCCCAAGAACCTGTAATCTCCGCCTCTGGAAAAGTTCAGATCAATTTATTCTTCTCATATATACCTTTTTAATCCAGAACTTGGTTCCAAGTTTTATTTTTATTAAATACCTTCACATTAGAAAATTACATGGGACCAAAGCTGTTTAGAAAAGATATAGAAATATAAGACAGTGTTCCAGCGGAAAGTGTGTTCGCTGCAAGCGTGTCATCAGCTGCGCTCAGCAGAAGTTTTTCACCAGCCATGCGCACTGCAGACACGTCACTAATCCTATTAACGTTAAGTGAAGTGTGCTGAAGTGTTTAAAGGATTAGAGTCTTAATTACAGGCCATCTGCGGAGGTCAGATATCAAAGGCTGTTCAGAGCCGGAGTTTCAGCATTTTCTCGATGAGTAACATGAGTGTGCGAGTGCCTTTCCCCCGCTCACCCGTTAAAAGGGTGCAGTTCCAGCGCGGCCTTTCCTAAACCACCCGGATCATCCTCTGCTCCCACAGCGGGTCTCTAGCTCTCTGCCACGTGGACACCAGCAGCGCTGGCAGCGTGTGCTCGGGAGAAGCCTGGGACTGGTCTGAAGCAAGGCTGCGTACTGCGGAGCCAGCCTGCTTTACAGCTGCTTCTGGTCTGAAGTACTAACCACTTCGATTTCCTGCCTAACGACTGAACAGGAATATTTCCAAAGAATTGAACAGAAATGGAAAGGAGGAGTCTTGGGATGGTAACCGGGTGCTATTGACACTGTATCATTTAGCCGTCTGATTTAGATCATCTGATTTAGATGTCTGAATTATGTCCTTTGGCTCTAAACAGGAATATCAGAAAAGCAGGGATGGGAGTTGTCTCCATCCTCCGCCCCAAAAAAGCAGGATCAACTATACTTTGGTAATATCTGATAGACACTTGTCCAGTCTGCACTTGAAAACTCAAAAACGAAGGCAGTCACAGCCCACAGTAACCCCTCTCACTGTTTTTCGACCTGCCCTCCCCGTGGCAGCATGCTCCCACCTCCCACCCTGCCCTTTGTTTCCCTGACCCTGCTCCAGTGATACCCACCAGCGGCGAGGTAAGGGGAGTCCTGGTGTGTGCATTCAGGGAAGACTGGTGACACCTCCACAGCCAGGGGCTAACGTGGGCAATGCGCCCACCCCAGCCCTGTGCTGGGCAGTGTGCGACTCAGGCTGGGTTTGGAAGAAGCTAACATCTGCAGCTGCTGTGTAAATACAGGGCAGTTACCTTCCTGCAGGGACAGGGGACAGCCCGGGGCCTGCTGTGCTCCCCTGCAGGGCAGTGGGCTGCAAGCCAGGATCCCCCCTTGAGGCGGGCGCCTCTCAGGGTTACTCCTCGAGGCTGAGTCCTTGTTGCGACAGACTCTCGGTGATTAACAGCATGCTAAACTCTGACATCCTAACTAAGTGACATAAAGGATGATTGTGCACAGAAGATCCCTTCAACATAAAGCATTGACCAAGTCTAGGACTAAGTCTGATCCAGTTGCAACTCAACTCCCCTCTGAGAAGGAGTCTAGAACACAAGGGGGACTTTTCTGAACCTTGTGACTCCGTGGGAGGGTCTCCCTGACAGTTTTGTCTGACCGTGTCCTCCATGCAGTAAATAATCAAGTGTACTTGCCATTGAATCTTGTTAAACCACCGTCACATTTCCTATCAAACTTTGTAAATGGCTCTTTCGTATCAATAAACGTTGCTACTGCTCTCTTATGAGTGATGTGCATAACTCCACCTGCAACACCCCTGCTGGGTCTCCCCTTTCTCAAGGACAAACCACTCCAATTCCTCCAAGGTTTCCTCATCGAACCACTAATTCTCTATTCCAGCCAAAGCAGGATACGACACTCCAGCTGGGGCGTTACCAGCCCCAAGCACAACAGGAGAATAGCAACATACGCCTGGCAAACAACATTCTTTTTCACGTGGCCCCCAGTGCCATTGCCTGTCTGCGCAGCGTGGCTGGCTCCCGTTTGGTTTGTGCTGTGTTTGAGCTGTCTGAGCTCTGCTAACCACCGGGTCTGTTTACACAGCAATCTGTCAGACCAGGAACGCCGCAGCCTCCACTGGTGACGTTGGTAGTTCCGCAGAGTGAAAGCATGTCCTTTGAATCACTTTCTCTCCCCTGACTGTAATCTGCCAAGTTCACCACGGTCCTGGCCCTCCCCTCCAACGCTTCCTGTCCTCCTAGCCGTGGGTTTGGTGAGCAAGTTGTCCATTCTGCCATCCAGATCATTTCATGGAAATATCAAACCAGTGCTACAGGGATATTCCTGCAGAATTCCGCTTGACGCATCCAGCGAAGTTAACAACGCATTCTTGCTAAATATTCTGTGGGTCCATTTTACACCCAGTTCTGTGCTCCAGTCATGTTCTTCTGGAGTTGCCTGTGAGAGGGGTGGTCATGCGGGACAGTGTTAGAAGTGTTTCTAAAACCAAAATAACCAGCACCTGCGGCTTTTCTGCTCTACACAGGAGCCTAATCAGAGCTGGAAATGAGCTTCTTTGACATGATTTATTTGAGGCAAAGTAATCTCCCGGATACCAATTTCTTTTCTAGGTACTTAAATGTGTGAATGGAGGGAGAGGTTTAACTCCTCATTAAAGCGGCTCATTGTTTAGTGCTCAGCTGGTCCTGGAATGGGCACAGCTTTCTAACACAGGAATGCGAGCTAGACAAACCAAACCCAGAGAGTGGGAGCTCCTCTGTACGTGATCTAAAACTGTCAGTCATCTAAACTGTATATATTTCAAATCCAGAGCAATCACAAACCACCGCTTTCACCTTGCTGTACACCGGGGACAGAAACAAACTTCAGATGCCAAGAAAAAAACTTCGCTATTCTTTAAAAGTGATTTCAAGCGGCTGTCTTGGATTTTTTTAGGAGTTTTCAGCTTCATGCTTTAAACAAAGGCCGTGAAACTTTCTGTCCAGAGGTAAGTGAGAATACAGTTGTGCCTCACCAAGCAGTTAGTGGTGTGGCACTCTGAGACCGCCTGTGAGCACTCAGTGTACCCTAAAGACAATGGGTGAAGAACTGGGCCCTGGGACCACCTGGCAAATCAGGACACACTGCAAAAAAAAAAAAAAACAACAAACTTAAGCAGAGGAGAAGGAAGATCAAGAATGGAAAAAAGAAAACACTTGTATTTAATCTAGCTGTTTAGCTTATTCAGTAGTTTAGTTAGCTAAAGTATCTTAAACATGTCAAAAATCTAAAAAGAGAAGTGTGTGGGCAATAGACAACTGCCCCTCTATAATATGTGGCATAAGGATATATAGACAGTAGGCTGAGCGGTTTAAGCAAACAATATATTCATAAGAATTATCAAAATAAGACACAAAGAAAGGATTGTTTTGTAAGAATAACCTTCTTCCCAAAGCTGCTGAAAAGAAGGCAATTTAAAAAATCGCCATCATAGCAAATGTGGAAACCCCAGTGTTTAAACAGTGACCGGCAGCCGAAGTGCCCAGATATTACAGGGTTAACAGGAAAGCGAACAGCACGTGCGGGACAGGCTGCAAAGCAGTAAGGGCTCTCCTCGCTGACGGGATTAGGCCAATTTCGATGGCTGGAGAAACATGGGCCTCTGGGGAGAGCATCCCAGATAAGGAAGCCTGGACTGAGAGACACCAGCCCCAATTCTGTGAGCCATTTCCAGCAGATCCATCGCTCAGTGCTGGCGCAGCTCTGCCCTAGACACCCCCCCGAACCAAACCCCCGGCTGCATTTCATCTGAGCTCCCAGCGAAGAGACCGAGGGTTTGCATGGAATATAGACGCTGAGGAAATGGTATTTCAGGAGCATGGAAAGCAGGAGTCAGCCCTATGGAGCAGCTGCACGCACGTACGTACAGGGATATGTGCGTCCCTGCCAGCTGTAGAGTTACTGTGAAGTTACTTCGACCAGGTGTCCCTCTCCATCCCCGTCTCACAGATTCCCAGCAGGGTGTAGTGCAGTGTCACCGCCGGCTGTGACCGGCACACCAGCTCATGTGACTGGTAACAGGAATTCGTTCTTTCTACCTGCGAGCAAAGAAAGAAATAGGAGATAAGAACTGAGAGCAATGCTAGAAATGATGAAGCTGAGACACTGAGGTGCTAGTCCGTGGAGTCGCTGGTGGCAGGGGGAGATGGGGCCTCCTACAGGACTTTTACTCCTCATGCCCTTCAACAAGGACATCACCAGCAGAGATGAAGAAGTCATTACCCCACTCTACTCGGTGCTGGTCAGGCCACGCCTGGAATACTGTGTTCAGTTTTGGTCCCTGCTGTACAAAAAAGATGAGGACAGGCTGGAGAGGGTCCTGAGAAGGGCCACAAAGATGATCCAAGGACTGGGAAACTGTCATGTGAGGAAAAGCTGAGAGAACAGGGTTTGCTCAGCCTTGAGAAAAGGAGGCTTAGGGGAGACGTTATCACCGTGTCCCAGTATTTAAAGGGTGGCTATAACGAAGATGGAGACTCCCTTTTCACCAGGAGTCACACAGAAAAGGTGCTGGGCAACGGGTACAAGTTGCTCCTGGGGTTGTTCCGATAGGACACAAGAGGAGGATTTTCACAACGCGAACGATCAGCCACTGGCACCGTCTCCCCGCGGGCGCTGGCAGGGTGCGGGGCTGTCTCGCCTAGACCACGCTTTTGCCCAGCAAGGTTGTACCAGTGATCCCTGAGGTCCCTTCCGAGCTGCTACTCCGTGGTGCGGGCACTGTGCCTCGGTCGCGCTCGCTGGCTCCGGCTGGCTGTGCGACAGCAGGTGGCGGTGGTGT
>NW_010400936.1:0-651 GCF_000710305.1 Buceros rhinoceros silvestris
AGGGTGCCCTACTGAAGTCCAGGTAGACACAGCCACGCACCACGCTTGTCTTTCTCCGTCTATCTCAGGAGGTTTCTGGTCGTGGAATCACAGAACGTTTGTAGGTTGGAAGGGACCTTTCAAGGTCATCTTGTCTTCAAGTGACCACACACTCCCTGGAATGAGTCCCAGAAACACCAGTGGGACAGGACCTTGGCGCCTTTGGAGGTGCAGCCTTGGGGGTTGGGCCTGCGCCAACATTGTCTGCATGCTGATGGAGAACATCCTTCGCAATGGGACTCAAAGAGAGGCAAAAGCTCCTGCAGCTGGTGGTTAAGCCACTCGTCTTCCTCTGGAACATCCCTTCCTCTTGGGGTGGCTCCTGTCTGTGGATCTGGGGAGGGCTCTTCTCTTCCAGGAGACCTCTGGACCAACCATAGGTGATGAGTCCAAGGAGAAGAGACCAGGCTGCAGACCCCATCAAAGAGAGGTTGTGGACCTGGTATGAGTCCAAGCTCAAGACAAAGTGGACTTTGGGGGCCTTCTCCACCAACACTGGGGCCAAAGCACGAACGCTGGACGCACCAGAGGTGATGGGTCCAGGGAGACGGGACCAGGCTGCAGACCCCATCCAAGAGACATTGTGGACCTGGTATGAGTCCAAGCTCAAGA
>NW_010400937.1:0-242 GCF_000710305.1 Buceros rhinoceros silvestris
ACAGAACGTTCCAGCCCGCCCCTGAAGCGGGACTGAACATCCCCAGCCCCCGCCTGCTCCGGGGACCGCGCAGATACACCCGGGGGGCGGGGAGAGGAGAGCCAGAAAAGCAGGAGGGGTGGAGGAAGAGGTTTGAGTCATCCCAAGTAGGTAGGGCGGGGTGACTTATATTTTTTTTCCCCCGTAAGTAAAAAAAAAAAAAAAAAAAAAAAAAAACTCGGAAGAAATTACCCTCCCTAAAC
>NW_010400937.1:262-4345 GCF_000710305.1 Buceros rhinoceros silvestris
GGGTGGAGGAAGAGGTTTGAGTCATCCCAAGTAGGTAGGGCGGGGTGACTTATATTTTTTTTCCCCCGTAAGTAAAAAAAAAAAAAAAAAAAGAAAAAACTGCGAAGTAATTACCATCCCTAAACAAACGTGCTTGGAGAAAAGATGGAGAGAAAGAAGAAGACACGGCACATCTGCTCTTGCAGAATTAGATTTATGGCACTGTTGTTTCTTTGCCTGCCTGCCACTGTTAAACAAGCACTTTTCCTTTACTCTCCCCCGTGCTGAACATTATACTTCAGTTCCTTTCCCAAAGGAAACAGCCACTGACCCCACCTGAGAAAGGAAAGGCCAAAGGTTTGATGAACACCTGATCCCCACAACATCTTTTTTTTAAGAGTATGTCTTCAAAGCTAGTCATTCTCAGAAATTTTGTGCCACTGTAGTGCAGTTCTCAGGCAAGGCTCTGTGGGTCTGTCAGGACTGAAATCCTCTGCGGAGGGTGTAGAGGAACAAATGCAGCAGTTTCAGCCTGCAGCAGGTAAACACATCAGCAGGCTTGGGAGCACGGGTGCCTCGGCATCACTGGCACGTACCTTGGCACTGCATTACTGCGGGTTCACAGAATCACGGGATCACAGAACCACCTGGTTGGCAGAGACCTTTAAGATCATCGAGTCCAACTGTTCCCCTGCACTGCCAGGGTCCCTAAACCATGTCCCTCAGCACCACACCTACGTGGCTGTGAAACCCCTCCAGGGATGGGGACTCCACCACCTCTCTGGGCAGCCTGTGCCAGTGCTGCACAGCCCTCTCTGTAAAAGCTTTGCTAACAGGAGTGACTGGATTAGCAGCATACTCAGGCATTTTTCTTGTTTAGTGCAATCAGTTCATTGCTGGTCTTGGATTAAAATGAACTGGGAATCTCCAGAGATTTTGATAGCTCTTTTGTATAATTGCCTGTATTTCATGCAAACCTCACACATTCAGAGCTTTTGAAAGACCTTTTGCCTCTCCCTAATTTCGTTTCATTACGGGGATCACAGGGTTAACCCTCTCAAGCAATGCCTGTGTGTTCTTCGCCATAGCTAATCTCACTGCCCAGTCCAGTTTAACTGATTTCTGATATATTTCTCAGCACCAACTGGATGCCATCTGCATTTATTTTTTTGATAACTAGGATTATATCACTATGATGTATTACATCCTTGGTGTGTTTCAGTCCATTAAGCACCTCTTCAAATCCTTTAAGAATATTTTTTTGTAGCCTGTTCAGTAGAGAAACGATGCACCCTCTTGCAGTCTGTGGTTCATCCCACTCAGCAAGGACCCTTTCCTCCTTGTTTTACCTGTATTGCCCCAAATATAAGTTAAGCCTCTTGCCTCAAATGCAGAAACATGCGGAAAATCCCACCAGGAGCAGCAGGGCATGGAATTTCACAGGGGGTGTGGGGAGGTGGGTGAGTCAATATTTCAGGTACTCCAGAAGCTCAAATGCTCCAGAAAGTCGCTTGGGCTTTGTGTGCCAGTGATCACTTGAACCCGAGCAGTGTCCTGGACATTCTGAGAACACAACAGCCTTGTTCTCCCTCCTCCGAACGCACAGCAACTCCTGCTTTAGCATCCGTGCAGCTGGTCTGGATCAGGGAGTTGATCTGTCTGAAAAACCGTCTTTTCTGGGTTGTTATTCTTCTGGATTGGGTCAGCGATCTGACTGTAGATCGCAGGGTGTGGGGGAGAGAGCAGCTGGAGGTGTGGTGAACAGAGGCGGGACAGCATTTTTACCCCTATCTTACGCATGCATTCCTACTTGGAATGAATCCGTGGGTGGAATAAATCTCTGCAATGAGACATGTTGGCCTCCAGGACAGAAGTTTGGGATTCTAGTACCCAGCAGTGTTGAATCTAAGCCCTGGACAAAAAAGCAGGGTTTAAGACACACTTGTCTTTTCGGTGTTAGCTCATTAATCTTACTTGCCTGGCTCCCAACACAGCTTCCTGGCTTTTGTGAAAGCTCCCTGGTTTTCCACAGGTTTCAGCACGGGCCACTGTGCATAACAGGGGCGCAGAATTGGCACAAAGCGTTGCAGCTTCTGACACCACATTGCAAAACAAGCCGGCGTTTTCAGTCTGAAATGATGCCGTGTGTGTCTCTTAGATCGTGACTGTGGTAACATTGCATTTGGAACCACTGCTCTCCGGAAAGTTCAGCTTCTTCTCTGACCTGGAATTGTCTTTTAGTGTGATTAAGAATGACTTTTTTTTGTACTGCTTGACTTGCCCACTAGCTACATATGTGTGACTGTATTTTGGGATTTATTTATGTTTTTATTTATTTTGAGTCCTTATTTGTAGGTTTTGAAAATAGGTTTGTGTCCTTGTTTTTTTACTATGTTGTTTTATGATGTTCCTGCTGTTTGCAATGAGTTGTTTTTTTTTTTTCTTGCAAGAGAGAGACTGCTTTCACATCTGATCCAGGAGATGGCACATTTACCCCTCTGCTCTCCCTTCATGTCCTTCTGTGCACATATAACTCTATAGGCTCAGTTTTTCCACCACTTACCAATGCTCTCCCCTTAGAATACAGATTTCAAAGATCTAATGTTCTTCAGAGAGCCAAGACCATTTGTCACAACAGTTTTTCTTTGACCTGACCACTGGCTGCATTAAAACTAACTTAATCCCTAATTACTCCGTTTGGTAGCTGTTCCAATTCAGAGGACTTACTCGTTTTGGTGACGTGGCACGTGGATCTTACAAAGGAAATGCTCCTTCTCCAAGTGAATTATTTTGCATGAGCAGCGGAAGCCTCAAGTTGTTTTGAATAATCTTTTCTAATAGTTGGTGATGTTCTTTGTGCACCTCTTGGAGTAGATTGTAGGTCTCCAGCAGCTCTGGTCTTGCTGCATGCAGCAGTGTGGAAGATCTCATCCTGAACGATTTTCTCTCAGTACCACCTCATCAGGCAGTAATGCTAAGGGTTGCAGCTATTTTGAGCCGTTTTGTCAAGTTCCCTTCCAGACTGAAAGTTGCAGGCAACTTTATTTTCTCCATTTTCAGTTGTCTTTGGGACCGTGCATTACTAAGTTGATGCAAGAAGAGAGGAGCCCCAGTGTCTACCACAGACTGAGATAGTCATACAGAGGGAGCTCAGCTGGAAACGATGGCTCGCATCAAGCTGTTGCTTTTTCCACTGGCAGGTCCTCAGTGGCTGCATTGCTCTCTGCCGTGTTGGAGGGGGAGCTCACAGGGTGGACAGTGACTTGGAGTTAGTCATCATTATTGTGATAGCTGATGCTCTGCAGATCAGTGAGGGAGAGCATAAATAAAAAATAATCAGGCAGGAGTGAGAGTTGCAGAAAAGGGTAGATGATCAATGCCTGCTCTTGCCTGCTGTTTCTAGCTGCAGGTTCACACGTGTAAGACAATTAAAAGGTCATAATCCTTTCCTTTTTCAGAAGTTTGCCTTTCATCTGTGTCTGGGGAGGAGGCAGCTGTATGTTGTCAGCTGTCCCCAGACAGAGGCACTGAGCTCAGGGTGAACTCAGGTACTGGGAACCCTGGAGGAGTGTACAGTGCGATCTTCTTTGATGCCACTTGAAATGAGATCACTGTGTCCTTCCTTGCCCAGCACAGCTCTGTTTTGTCACCTTCTGCCTCCCTCTTGGTGCGGTTCAAGTGCTTCCATCGATAATAGTGTTCTCCACCTCTCTTCTTGGCTTTTTTGTCCTTTGAAACCTTGTCTGCTCTTGGGGCAAGTGAGGCACTGGTAGCTAGCTACAGCTCTTCCCCCTCCACCTGGAGTTTTCTATGGAGGGACCAAAGAAACAAGTTCCCCCAAGACTGGACAGTAAGAAATTTAATTCCTGTAATAAGGAATGTATGCGCTGGATCCACAAAAAGTGCATCAGGATGTTTACATATATGTATCGTGGCTTGGCTTCGCGAACAAAGATCTGGGAAGGGCTTTCCCCACGCTCACTGCAAGCGATGAGTGCACCCTTCGGGGCTGCGCAGTGGGTTTTTTAGGTGAGGCGCAGCGTGCGCGGAACTGGCTCCACCCTTTACACCTGAGGTTCATCTGCCAGGGCCCAGCGAGCTTGG
>NW_010400937.1:4588-15966 GCF_000710305.1 Buceros rhinoceros silvestris
CACCGGAGGCACATGCCACCCCCAGCACAGCTCTCAACCTCACAAGGGCACGCAAGCTCCTTCCCCACAGCAAGGGGGTGCCCAGGAAAGAGATATATGTATATATATATGCATATATGCATATCTATGTGTGCACGCACCTTTATTTTAGGCACAGGTGTAAAAGAGCTGCAAGACTGTGCTTTTTGAGAGAATGTAGTTGACGACTTCATGAAAGGTTCTGATGTAATTAGCCCATCAGAATGGCTCAATAATCCTCATTACTATTTTTTATTCAGAAGTGTTCCAGCTCTCGCACCCATTCCCTACAGTCATCCTTAGGCCATAGTTTTACCAAAAGATCTTTAGCCTTAATGACAGCATATGGGTCTGGCTGAAGTCTTTTTTTTTTTCCAGAAGACAGTCAAACTTCTTTTGTGATCTGTCATTTGAATAGGGATCAAACTTGCATGAGGATGCTGAGCAGCATTGCAGCAGTTAGCTCCAAGGAAATATGATGCACAGATATACCCACAACCAAGTTACTGTTGGAGAAGAACAGGGAAAAAAAGTAAGATGTTCAAGTTCTTATCCTCAAATACATTTGGAACTGGGTTTAGTGGGTTAGAAGCTTAAGGTTAGACCCTCCAGAGGGGACCTGGATTCTCCCGCACTGCAAGCTTGTGGAGTGGTTTTGTAGGATTTCAGATGGAAGGTTGTACTTGTGTTATTTGAACCTTTTAAGCTCAAAATACTGCGGCAATACCTACTTTTGTGCAATGTTGATTAGAAACGAACTTAGAAACTGCATATTTGCTTTGGAATCCAGTCCAGAAACCTGCAAGGATGGCTGTGAGTTTGGAAGTTCGATGACATTTGATTCCTCCTTTTCTCCAGTTCAAGAGCTTTCATTTAGTTGAATGAAAGTGGTAGGAGCTAGTTGAAAAGGGCAAATAAGTTAAACGGAGCATCTTTCTCGTCTGGAGTGGGAAGGCAAAGAGATCCCATTGCCGTCACAGGATGTATGACAACAGTGTGTGGTGGACAAGCGGCATACGTGGGAATACGTGGGCTGTGGGAATTCTCTGTTAGGACGAGGAGGTCACTAGGAGCCGTGGACAGTCAGCCCCTTCTGGAGCTGCCAAGAGAGTGCTCTGATTTTTGCTTGTTTAAGAGGAGACGAGTTGGAGGCAGGCCTTCTCTTGGATAGCTTTTTCACATGCAGAAGATGTGACTCATGTTGGGAATGTAATCAGTGATTTGAGAATACGTGAGTATTTTAGGAATATGTCTGTGCTCAGTGAGGAAGGTAGCAGAGTATGTAACAGACCAAAGGCTGTTTTTCTGAACTTTCATGTTGCATTTCTTGGCTCGTATTTATTGCTTTTGAAACTGTTATGTGTATTTACAATGATAGATCAGTTCTACTAAAGCATCAGAGCTTGTAACCCTCTTTTAAAATGGTTGTATTTGTATTTAAAAGTTAAATTAGGATGGAATTTTTTGATGACACATCGAAGTAGGTTTCTCTTGCAATCACTGATGGCCTGAAAGTTCAACCTGTACTCTAAAAAATCCTATTAAGTAACATTTTCTTGGCGGATTTTCTGACAGTGTTTTCATCTAAATGCATTTATCTTTTTTTTTTCTTTTTTCTTTTTAAACTCCTGGATATAAATATAGGGACACTTTTAATCTCTGCCAGATTTATTGAATATATAACGTGTATTCTGTGAAATCTATGTGGAACCAGACTTAACAAGTCTGGCAAGGCAGAATTTTCTTGTGAGAAGTTCTTCATCCTGAAAAGAGGCTGCAAAAGAACCAGTAGGAGCTGCTGCTGGTGGTGATACAGTGCGTGCTGGAATTCAGGGAACTCACTCAAGTGTCTGCATGTGAATTTATATGCCTTGTTTTGATATCTCTGGCCATGAGTTAGTTGGCTTTTGAATTTTCACAAGCACTCTGTCTATCTGTAACATTGTGTGAACTTTGAACTAAAGGTGTTTGGCTGTGGGTGATTATAATCTTTGACTTGTTTAGCAAAGCCATTCATGTAAAAAATGATGTTCCAGTCACCTGGAACTATTTTTTTTGTTAATACATCTCTTTTGCTTATAGCTCACACAGAAGAAGTTTCAATATTTTTAGAATTTGTCCAAGCCAGATGTTAAAGTAGTAATAGCTTACAAGTCTGGATACTAGATTTCTACCGTGCCTTTATAATGAGACTAGGTGGAAGGTACCTTCAAGGTACCTTTTCAAGGACTTTTATGGCAGCCTCACAAAAGATGTGAATAGAAGGCAAAAGAATAATACTGGCCATTTTCCTTCTTTCTCCTGCTATGTAGTGAAGTCCAACAACTTTATAATCATTTGGAGTTGCAGATAAAAGGATGATTGTCTCAGAAAATGAAATTAATTTTGGTTTTTTTTTTCCGAGAACAATGAAGAGTCGTTAAGGCCTCTGTAATAGTTGTACCTGACAGTAGAGGACATTCTTTTATGAACCAGATATACTCAGTAAACAGAGCAAGTGAAAAGTGTGCTTGAAAAAAGAACAGGGTGCTTAACGGATTTGTGCCTGACTCTGATGTATTTGGGTACTCTTTCTCGTGTTGCTGCCAGAGCTGCCTTTCTGAACTCCCAGGTTTCTCCAGTACCACTTGAACCGGACAGGTTGTACTGAACTCCTCTGAGAGCTGACCAACAGGGAGAAGACAAATCTTTGTCTTGTTTGAACAGCACATGAAGACAAAGACAAGATACCAGGTCATTCACCTCCGCTGTGGGTAACAAACACTGCAAGGGTTGGCTTGCGCTTCCTGCGGAGCACTCTCGGGGAGTGCCGCAGCTGCATCCCTGGCTGGTGCTGCTGGCAGCCGCCTTGCTGGGGGAAGCAGTGCTGCTGTGGTTACTCTGCGCTTGTTAACACACGGGGTGGGGAGCCTGAGGGAGGCAGGAGAGCCTTGCTGTGCCAACTGCTGTGCAGGTACTGGCTAAAAAAACCAGACATGACCTATATCATAAGGGAGCGTAGGAAACCAAGAGAAACATAGAAGGAAGCGACGTGAAAGCACCATACCACCCCATCAGCAGCCTGATCAGATGAGCTTTCTGCAGTCATTGAGCCTTGCTCAGGGCTATAGAGGACTCGTGGTAGAGTAATCAGCCTTGGGATTCCTTACTGGTCATGGAAAGCGGTGTGTGAGGGAGGCTGGCTTCGTGACTGGCTGCAGAAACAGAGAGCAGGCAGCAGCAGGGAACTGAAAGCACATGCATTATCTGGAGGAGAGGACATCAGTCACGTCAGCGCAGTCGTATCCAAGTCGTATGCTCCTCTGACTGTTGGTCCGTGCAGGGAGTCTGCACTGGCAGTGAGGCAAAGGCGCTCAGTCCCATGGGTTGTTGTCCCTTCGGTTGTCTGTGGCCATTTGGAGTTTGCTAGGCTATGGCTTGGTTTGAAGGTCTGGAGTTAAACTCTCTGCCATCCACTCTGGTGCTTCCTACTGACGTTTATGCCTTTGTACAGCAGTAACCAGAAGAGAATGCAGCCCCCAGTTCTGCCAATGGATAGGTTCAGACGCTTTCAGTTGTAATGTTAAAGGCAGGTCATAAATTAAAGAGGTCACAATCAACTTGAAAGACAGATTCTCTTTCTGACATTATTTGTCATATGGCTGCAGATAAAAGACAAAATTCTTTCAGTTGCAGCCCCAGCTACACTACTTCGTTAACATTTGTGTGTTACGTGTAGCATCTAGATTAATTTTCTGTTGACTTTTTCCGCAGGGCAGTGTGTTGCGTTTTATGTGAGTCTTTCACAGCGGTGTAGGAGTGAGGGGCACTCGGGAGCTACTGAAAGTCTTTAAAATTAATTTCATTTGTTCAAAAAGCTAGACTTTGAGTTGTTGAACTCCTTTTAGAGTCTGTGTATCACAGAAATTAAAACGCTGGCCTAATTCTGGTCTCTTTTTATCTGAGGGTGAGCCAGGACTAGTACCACTGAAGAGAAATGAAATGTAACTGATGTGAAGTTAAAGGTAACAAAGAGACCTTTTACGAGTTACTCCCTTTCACATTTTTGACCACACGGAGAGCTTTCACTTTCTAGCAATTGAAGTAAACCACCTGAGACTCAGAAACAGAACTACTGCTCAGAGAACTGTCTTTCAGCTGCTCAGCCTTCTTTGATGGCCAAGAGGCAGGATGTAGGGAGAGGGAGGAACAGTGTGTGATGGAGAAGAGAGGTGGTGTGGGAGCTGGGCAGTGACAGCCATGGGGAACCTGTAGTGCGATCTGGTAGCCTGTCTGTGGCTGGCTGTGAAAGCAAAAGGCCTGGCACCGCCTCCTGGATGAGAACCCTGGAGGTAACACCAGTTGCTACCAGTCACTCCATGAATTACAGCACAAAGCTGTAATGCGGCAAGATCCACCTTTGCTGTGGTCCAATATAATTACGCATGAGGAACGTCTGGCAGAGTGAGCGGGCAGATTGTCTTCTTCCTTTAAGGAAAACAAATGATATAGATGTCCCAAAGTACCAATATTAATCTTTCATGGCTGCACCTTCACAAGGTGAGGCAGGCTGCACCTAGAGGTGCCCCTGTAGCCTCAGTTAGGAGCCCTGAGGTGTGTGCGTTCGGGAGCCAGGTGATTGTGTACCATCTCATCCTCAGGATTTGGCCTCAGTCTGTGCACAGGAGAGAATGGCTTTGGGGGTGAACAAGGGGTGTGCAGCAAAGGAGACTTTTGTCTGCAGGAGTCAGATTTAACGTCTTCCTGAAGCCCGAATGAAGTTGATTAGTATCTAGCAACCCCTCACGTGGGGGAAAATGCACTTGGATTTTGGTTTGTTAGATTTTTTTTTTGTTGTTTAAATGTAGTTATCGAGGAACAGAAATGTAATTTTGGCTTCCTGGATACTTAAGTTTAATTTTGACACTTTCCTCACAGGCACAAACTGGTGACGACAAGGCCCTTCCAGTTCTGGTGCCATTAGGTGGAGGACTGTGAAATCTTCCTTCACCCACTTGGCTCCAGAGGAGAGTGGGGGGAAGCTCAGTGTGGCAGCTGAGCAGACACGTCAGCATGTTCAGGCAGGGAGGAAAATTATCTGGTTTTGGGTGGGAGGTTGAAGAGGGGCTGGTTTTGCTTCTGTCGGTTTTCTACGTCCTAAAGAATATTTGATTTCTTTAAAAGAAAATTTTCTGTCACAAAATACCTCCTCTTCAGTCAGTGGCCATGACTGAGACAGAGGATTCCAGGGAAAGGAAAGATCTGATGGAGAAGTTTCTCTGAAGGTCTGGGGTCTGTCCCTGTTTCTGCCACAAACCTCTGATGGTCATTCCAGTTAAACTATTCAGTCTCCCAGTCATCTCCCTTGTTTTCCAGATACCTGACTTGAGGCCATTTGCAAAGGCAGTGTATGTTCACAGCTGTAGAAAAAGCCACCAAGAATATCTAAAATTGACAACATTGAGTATGAAACATGCTAGAAGTTTGGATGACGAGTTTTTCAAATTGGATTTTCACAATTACTGTCCCTTTTGTAAACTGAGTTTATCAACACTCAGCCGTTAAAAGGTGTTGTGGAAATAATTCATAAATACATAAAAAGGCTTGATAATTTAACAATCCCTATCACTGAAAAAGTCATAATGGAATTACAAGCTGATCCTCGAGAGCAGGCTGAGAAAGATGTGCAGGGACTGATGAGAAAACAGCATAGCTGCTCATTAATTTAAATCAACCCTGGCTGGGGAAGGAGGAGGGAATAGTATTTGAATATGTAAATAAATCTCTCATTTTGTGCAGAAAGGGCATGCACAGATGACCTTTTGACTGTTAACTTCTTAGGGCTGTGCAACCGTAATAATGCCGTTTAGTGCAGCACGCAAGAAAACTGAAGGTTGTAACTAGAGTTCCCTGTGCCTTCAAAATCCAAGGAAAGGAAGTCTACTGTTCATGTCGCTGCCTACAGCTCTGAAAGACCGAAAGCTGTGTAGGAATCATTGAACTGCTGGTATTAAAACAGGCTTATTGTGTTGATCCCATAGTGAGCTCGACAGATAGCTGAAGAATGTCAATAAATATCTACTTACAGTTTAAGTAACTCACTGTGGCCAAGTCTGTGTCCCTTTGAATAACCTCGATAACTCGATCACAAAACGACTGTTTGGCTGAAGAAGAAAAGATCAGCTCTTTGAGCGTTTTCATGTTAGACTACCCATGGAGAATTCGGTGCTAAACACCTTCAGTAGGTGACTCCAAGTCAGAATCTAACTAAACAGAAGTAGGAATACTGACTTCTGATTTCCTAGACTGGCTTTCCCCTGCCACGTGAAAGCCTCTGTGTTTTGTGCTAAAAGGGGTTTTCTCGAAGCCTTAATTCAAACAGCAGTTTCAAGTGCGAGTTGCAGACTCTTTTACTAAACATGCTTGATACTCATACGTGCAAGAATTAATTTCCTGTAAAAGGATTTAGATATATACTCCAGTTTGTCAAAGAATCTAAAATGTCCTCTTCTTTTAGTATCTGGTCAGAGAGACTGAGCTACTTGCAAATAGTCAAAAACTAAGAAAGCATTTTGCAGATATTTGACAGATTGTTCAAGCAGAGAGTGATAATGAAAAGGCTAATGCTAGGCCAGGTACTGTTTGCTAACAGAGGTCAACTTCATAAAAAAGAAATTTCTGTATTAATAAAAAATATTGGCCAGAATATTGGCCTCAAAATTTATAACAGTGCCAAACTTCCTCAAGAATTTTTTATTTACTTGTAGGGCATTGCTCTTCCTGTCTATTAGTTAGTTGTCCATTTCCCAGTGCCGCCTTTTTTTTTTTTTTAATAGAAAAAGCTGTATGATCAATCTTATCATGCTATTTAACTTTTGGGGTTTTTTTGGAGGGTGGTGGTGTACAAGTGCAGGTAAGAATCCGACAGAAATGCGTGGACATGTCCATGTCCACTGGAAGAAGGTTGAGTGCACTGCAGAACATGTTTCTGATGATAGGAAAATGGAAACTTGCAGGGAAGAATGGTGAGATCTGAGAGCGGTAAGACACGTTGAGCTGGTGTTCTGTACAGAAAAAGGTACAAAACTCAAAAAACGCCACATGGCCATAACCGTGCCAGCTCCTGGTGCAGCTGACACCAGCTACAGCATTGTTAGTGGCCCTTGAAGCGCTCAGCACGAACGTACTCCTTCTGTCCGTCACAACCTAAGGACATCCGTGCCGAGAAAGACAATCAGCGATCTGCTGACCCTGTGGTGGTTCCTGCTGGTGGCTCTGGAAGAAAGGGTTGCACCTCAATCAACAGCATGGTAGGAAATGAGCTGCCAAGATGCCTGTGACCCAAGCATAGGTAGCTGAAGCAACTGGAATCTAATTGCAGCTGAAAGCTAAAAACTCTGATCTTGGGGTGTACCTATGAGCTACAGCTTACTGCAGCACCCTCCTCAGCCCTTCTGCTGCAGATTGCTGCTTCTGCCTCTGGGCCCTTGGTGTGCGAGCTGCTCTTGTTTTCTTGGAGGCACTTCCCTGCTGGGAGAGAATGTCTGTTGATGTTACGCCCTCGTTTTGGACAGCAGTGACCACACGGCTCATAGCAAATGTCCTGGAAGCACCTCAGAGCCTCACCTGTGAAGCCACCCTGTTGAAGCTTGCTTAATTGTGCCTGTTACAAGCAAAGGGCTGGTGGGGATCCTGCAGGGGTGAGAGTCACGGCACTCTGTGGGTGAAAACTCTGGCTGTATGGAGAGCAGAGTGTCACCAGAGTGGGAGCCCTGGGACAGGGCACTGATCAGACGGGGACCCAGCAGAGCGGAGCCCTGCTCGGGAGAGAAGCTCCAGGGGGTGGATGATGGGGTGGGTGGTAAAACACTCCGTCCATACGCGATGTTCTCTTCCGTGCATTAGCAAAGCTGCTGGTGTGACACAGGTGCTGTGGTCCCAGTTCTGCCAGCTGCAGCCGGCTGCCACCTTGATGGCCGTGCAGGGGTGTGTGCAGATGGGGAGGGTGAAGTGAAGTACCCCAAGATTCTGTAGCAAGGAGGGAAGAGGTGCTTGGGACTCTGCACACTTGAGTGGGGAGGTGAGCTCTCCTGGGCAATGAAGTCTGGTTGAACCCTGCAGCACTGGAGTGTCTCTCTGTGCCATGCACTTCTCCCTGCACAGCCTGCGAGCCATCGCTATGGGATGACCTAACCTTTCGTTGCTGGGAGCTGGATGGGTGGAACGTGTCTTAAGAGGATAGTTACGGCTCTTGTATCTAAACATTGACCTGAAGGTATTGTAGTGTTGAAGGATGCTTAGCGGCAGCTGCAATTTCTCCTAAAGGCTGCCTAATCAGATACTCTCTGTCCCCCCACATCCTGTGTCCCCTAAATGTAGCAGGAGGAAAGGTGGTAGCTGGCTCGCAGAGGTCACCTGCTCATCCCTGTTGGCCTTATCACTCCCTGATTGGCTCCTTGTACCACCTGTGTGTGTGTGGCAGCAGTGGGCTGGCAGGTGTCAACAGGTAAATGTTCTACTTGTATTTTCAAGATATGGCTGGGGAAATAGCTTGAAAATGCTGACTGAAAGGGGAAGTAAAAGGCACTTCTATCCTTAGCTCTTCAACGATTACAGCTCTGACCAATCATCAGCTATGGATTACTGTCATTGCTGGGCATGGGTACCTTTAAGATACTGATGTTAGATTCAGAAATGTGGCTACCAATAGTAATGGCAGTCATAGAAATATATGCTGTGCGCTGCTATAACTGGAATAAAAGATAATTCTAAATCCTTTCCTTTCAGCCCCGATTACTGAGATTGTGGTGCTGGCGGCTGGGGCAATGTTTTGCCCTGATGCTCTAACAGTAGCCTTTACACAGAGGTTCGGGGCTGTTAAGCTGAGCTGCCTTACTGAGAGGAGGCAAAACCTTGCATGCAGCAGCTGTGTAAATTCCGATGAATCACTGCAGCCAACACGGTTTATGAACCACCAGCACATACAAGAAGTGGGCTGGAATTATTTTTTTCTAGAAAGCTCTAAGAAAAGCGAGGTTGATACATCTTGTTAAGGAAAATTTGAGGCAGCTCTTACTCATGTGAGTTTAGATGTTGCTTTACTTGGAACAGGGAGCTAACATCTCTGATCATACTGCTGGCCAGGTTGGTTCGATTCGTTACGTCGAGTTTGGCTGCTAGTTATTTACATGCCAGATTTGAGTAACTTGGGTGCTTCAGTGGAGCAGTGACCAGTTTGGGCTTAACCAAGGTGAGGCTTTGGTCTGAAAAGTGTCTGATTCTCATTCCATTTGCATTTTTTGTACTCTGTTAGGAAAGCACAAACACTGATGCTTCTTTTGGCATGTGAAGGCAGTTGTTTGTGACGAGCTTAATTTCTGAAAGTTTTGTTTTACTTACATGGTAAAATATTGATTTTGATCTCTGTGTTCTTGTCAGGTGGCCACTTTCAGTAAGACTTATTTGTTATTTATTTGTCTGTCCATAGTGCTAAGTGACTCCTGGCCCAGACATGCACGTTCTGCTCCCAGTTTCATTCAGCTGTGGTGGTTCTACTTACCACAGTGGGAACACCTACTGGCTCACAGCAGTGTAAGAGGTCTTGCTTGCTTCATGTTTCTGAGGGTTCATTTAGGGCTATTTTTTAATATTTTGATTGCAAAAGGAGAAAGACATGAGATGTAGAGAGCATTGAGTAGAAGAGTGTTGACAGCTGGTTCCCTGCTTTGACTAACTTGTATCTGAGGAAACCTCAAATTGTGGAGCAGCGGAACTGGAATCTTTTAGGCTATCCAAACCCCCGCTGTAAGATGGAGTGAGCTGGACTTAGACCTGACTATAAACATTTCAGAAGGATAGACTGGTAGCCAAGGATTGCCAGGATTTCATTGTAGTCCTGGATAATAATTTCTTTTTCTGGGTGCAGAAGCAGATGTATTACAGGTGGTCGCATGCTGCTCACAGCCCTGAGAGAAGCACACCTGGGTGTCTTGTGGTGGTAGCTCAGCTGCTTGGGTGGATGCAGTACTCAGGTTTTCCTGTGGTGCAGCTTTTGCACTACATTAAATAAATATGAATAGGAAGATGGTAGCAGAAGACCCCTCCCAAATTCCAGATTAATAGACTGGCTGAAGGTGTGATATTGCCACAGTAAGGGATTGAGACCTTTAACACTAGTCTTTAACAGTCCTTTTTCCTGTGCAATGCTTCTGTTGGCAGACATGGAACTGAAGGAGACGGTGATTTAGCACTGGATCTTCAAAACAATGTAAAATCATGGCCATTTGAAACACCTGTGCGGTGAAGTTAGGCTGATAAATCTGCCTAGCTGTTGTCTAATGCAGTAGGTGCCTAAAATTCGTATCTGCCTGCGTTTTCCCGAAGTCTCTTGGGGGATATGTACCCAGTACCTTCTACTCATGATTCTCCCAAACAGCCAGGAGTCTGGCTGATATATGAAATCCGTTAAGGAATCATTAAACATGTTTTTCTCCCTCTGCCTTTTTCTTTTGCTTTTCAAGCCCAGGAGGCTTTAAATAGGCCAACTCAGAACACGTGTAATAAAACAGGGACCAGGAGAAACAGCTGGTTGTGTCATTGGCATTCCCTTCTATTATGCAGCACAAAAAAAAGCACTCTGAAAGATTTCTTACATTTTACAGTCTCTTCTCTGTCTAAGACTCTTCAAATTGCAGCAGGGGAATGCCTTAACATAGCTTTGCTCTGGGCTTTGGAGCCCTCTGGTTCGATGAGCAGCGTCGCAGAGCCTCCTGACTGATAGTGGTGTGCCCACAGATGGAAAAGTGATTAGCTGCTCTCCTGAGAGGTGGGAGAGAGGGATTTGCCTTAGACAAATTTCACTTAGGGGGAAGATTGTACCCGATTTTTCTAGGATTTGTCTTGGTCCTAAAGGATGAATACAGTACAAACACAATTCCTCCTAGTTCTTGTGCAAAGGAGAAGGACAGGCAGAGAAAAGTCCTGGCAGGAAATTTTGGTCCTGATAGGGGCGTGCTTTCTCAGGAGTTTTGGCATTACACAGCAGTGCACACAGAAACACAGGATCATTTAGGTTGGAAAGGACGTTTAAAATCATCATGTCCAAACACGTCCCTGAATTCCACATCTACACCTCTTTTACGTACCTCCAGCTGTGGTGACTCCACCACTTCCCTGGGCAGCTGGTTCCAATGCCTGACAACCCTTTCAAGGAAGGATTTTTTTCCCCAAATATCCAATCTAAACCTCCCCTGGAACAACTTGAGGTGCATTTCCTCTTGTCCTATCACTTGTTACGAGAGAAAAGAGACTGACCCCCACCTTGATACAACCTTCTTTCAAGTAGCTGGAGAGAGAGAGAGAGAGAGAGAGAGAGAGAGAGA
>NW_010400937.1:16674-19037 GCF_000710305.1 Buceros rhinoceros silvestris
GGCCAGCCAGCCAGGTTTTGATCCAAGCCATGAGCAGCCAGTTTCTTCAGGTGAATGTTGTGAGAAGAAACAGTGTCAAAGACATTATTAAAGTCTAGAGAGACAATGTCCACAGCTCTTCCCTCATCCGCTAAACAGGTCACCTTGTCACAGAAGGAGATTGAGTTGGACAAGCAAGACCTGCCTTTCGTGAACCCATGCTGACGGGGCCTGGTCACCTGGTTGTCTAGTACGTGCCATGTGATGGCACTCGAAATGATCTGCTCTGTAGTCTTCGCTGGCACTGAGGTTAGGCTGACAGGCTTGTAGCTCCCTGGATCCTTCCTGTGGCCCCTTTTGTAGACGGCCATCACGTTTAGAATCACAGAATCATTTCGGTTGAAAAAGACCTTTAAGATCAATGAATCCAGCCAGTGCTAACCTCCAGATAACTAAGACCTCCCCATTTAGCCAGGACTGTTGGTAAATGATGGAAAGTGGCTTGGTGAGCACTTCCACCAGCTCTCTCAGTATCCTTGGGTGGATCCCATCTGGTCCCATAGGCTTGTGTGTGTTTAAGTGGTGTAGCGTTGATAACCACTTCTCCTTGGATCATGGGGGTTTCATTCTGCACCTTGTCCCTGTCTTCTAGCTAAGGGGGCCGGGTGTCCTGAGAACAACTATTCTTGCTACTACAGACTGAGCCAAAGGTGGCATTAAGTATGTCAGCCTTTTCCTCATTCTTTGTCACTATGTTTTCCCCCTCCTCAACCAATAAACGATGGAGATTCTCCTTAGCCCTCCTCTTGTTGCTAATGAATGTTATAAATTGTCTTTTACGACAGTAACCAGATTAAGTTCTAGTTGGGCTTTGGCCCTCCTGATTTCCTCCATGTATAACCTCATGACTTCTTGTAGTCCTTCTGAGTTGCTTGGAGAGCAGCTCCCGCTGACTTCCACCCATCCCATGTTCTCAGCCCTAGGTCACACAAGAAGAGTGCCACAAATTCAGAAAATGAGGACACAATTTGCCCATATCACCTTGTTCTTCAAGGATGTTACTTTCTGATTAGCAGCCCCCAAGGACAGTGAGTCACGGTGCACCACAGTGCTAGATGCCAGTTGCCCAGAGCATGGTTAGTACCACACTTTCTGCGGCTCGCTGCCTCAACAGATGTCCAAAAGTCCCCTGATGAAAGAAACCTTTCACTTTTCAGGCTTTCTGTGCCATGGTCTAATGAAACCCAGGGCAGACCTTCACTTGGGAAGGTTTTGTGGCTCGAGTGGTGTATGATTGTGTGAAAATTTTGCATCTCACACTCCACAGCCACACAACAAGTTTGTAGGACCTATTTTTAGTCTAGTACTGCCAACATTTTAATGCTCAACTGCAGCAGGGGGATCCACCAGCAAGGCGGAAACCTGTGTATCTGTTACGTAGATTTCTGTTATGGGAGATAATTTAATAAAGGACTGGAGTAAGAAACCTCCCGTTTCTACTTTTGATGGCTGGTCCAAAAATGACCTACCATATCCCCGTGCTGCAGGTATAAGTAAGTCGTCATAAGTTCTCTAAGTCTACCATGTGTAAGGAGTTGGACTAGATGATCCATATGGGTCCCTTCCAGCTTGAGATGTTCTATGATTCTGTGAAATCTCCATGGTTTTTAGCTGCAAAAATAAAAACCACTGCTGCTCATTGATTTTAGTGTACGCATACAAAATTGAAACATGAGTATTATTACTAGTGTTATTATTTTAGCATGGACAAAACTTAGATTTGTTTCCCTGGTTACAATTACCTCCAACCGGGAATCAGTCCAGCAGATTTCAGCTTAAAGATTGAAGCGTTTAGCAAAATTCTGAACAATGAGAATATGATTGAGGCTTCCTGACATTTCCCTATGTAAAGAAATAACGTTACCATTCCTATATATAATTAAGTTTCAAATTGAATATTATATCCACATAAGCAGTTATGCTATTTATGCAGTACTTTTCATCCTGGAGTTAAGAAGAAATGTGATGAGCATGGGTAATGCAAACAGCTCGGACATTCCACTTTCTCCTCCAAGGCCTCTTGGTTTACACGGTGGGAGGTCTGTCCATCGGAGAGCCCAGAGCCTGTCTGGAGTTCCAAGATGTAGAGTCTACCTAGGGTCCCAGGAATGTACTTCAGAGGGCTTCCCACCAGCCCGCTGGTAAATCGTAATTGCTGGTGTATGTCAGCTGGGGTTCTGCCAGCAATCTTGGGGTCGTAGTGTCACCGCTGTCATAGCAGGGAGCCTGCTTCTCCTCTGGAGCTCCCGTATCACCTATTCTTTCAGCACAGGATGCTTCAGACAGCTGTCCGCAGGCAGCTCGGAAGCGCTGGCCTTTTTTTT
>NW_010400937.1:19123-19357 GCF_000710305.1 Buceros rhinoceros silvestris
CCGGGCAGGGCGGAGGGCGGTGGTTTTTTTTTTTTTTTTTTTTTTTTTTTTTTTGTGTGTGTCCTTAAGGACCCCAATTCCCTGATTTCCGAGCCAGAGAAATGCGCCTCTCGGAGAGGAAACAGTGACATCCAGCGGCCGCTGTGACAACAGCGGCATCACGTCATCGAGCGACTGTGAGGATGTGCGGGGAGCGCGGAGGGTCCGGCCGCGCAGCGCGGCACCGCCGGGGCC
>NW_010400938.1:0-13384 GCF_000710305.1 Buceros rhinoceros silvestris
GATGTGTTAGAAACCATGGAAGCACCTGAGATGGGTCAGGTAGAAATTAAAACTTCTTCCTCCCAAAAGGTTGCAGGATTAATAGCCCAACTGAAGTGCACCTACGCCAATGCAGACAGCATGGGGAACAGAAGGAGCTTGAAGCCATTGTACAGGAGGAAACTATGACATAGTTGTCATCACAGAAATATGGTGGGATGACTCACAACTGGAGTGCTGCTTTGGATGGCTATAAACTCTTCAGAGGGCATAGGCAAGGAAGGACAGATGGAGGGATAGCCCTGTGTGTTAGGGAGTGTTTTTATTGTGTAGAGATTGATGATGGTGACGTAGATTGAGTGTTTATGGGTAGGAAGGCCAACAAGGCAGATGTCATGATGGGAGTCTGTTATATACCACCCAACCAGGATGAAGACACAGATGAAATATTCTATAAGCAGCTGGGAGAAGTCTCATAGTCACTAGTCCTTGTTCTCATGGGAGAATTGAACTTAAATGTCTGTTGGAAATAAAACACAGCAGAGAGGAAAGAGTCTTGTAGGTTGCTGGAATGTGTGGAAGACAACTTCCTGACACAGCTGGTGGGGGAGCCAGCTAGGGAGGGTGTCCAACTGTACCTGTTGTTTGCAAACAGAGAAGGACTCGTGGGTGATATAATGGCTAGAGGCTGTCTTGGGGACAGCAATCGTAAAACGATAGAGTTTTTGATTCTTGGAGAAAGAGTAGGGCCAGTAGAACTGCCACCTTGGACTTCCAGAAGACAGATTTCAGCCTGTTTGGGGTCTTGGTTGACAGAGTCCCTTGGGAGGCAGTCCTGAAGGGCAAAGGAGACCAGGAAGGCTGGACATCCTTCAAGATGGAAATCTTAAAGGAGCAGGAACAGGTCATCCCCATGTGCCAAAAGACAAGTCAGTGGGAAAGAAGACCAGCCTGGCTGCACAGAGAGGTTTGGCTGAAACTCAGGAAAAAAAAAAAAAGAGAGTTTACAAACTTTGAAAGAAGGTGCAGGAAATTCACCAGGGCTACAGGGATGCTGTGTGGTTACACAGGGAGAAAATTAGAAGGGCCAAAGCCCAGATGGAACTTAATCTAGCTACTACAGTAAAAGACAATAAAAAAATTTGTTCTATAAATATGTTAACGACAGAAAGAGAGCTAAGGAAATTCTCTATGCTTTATTGGATGCAGGGGGAAACATAGTGGCCAAAGATGATGCCACGGTTTCAACCCAGCTGGCAACCAAACAGTGCAATGGAGGAAGAAGAACGAAGGGTAAAGCTGAGTCGGTGGAGATAAGGAGAGTTTACTTCAGCAATACTAAGAGTTACTGACAATAACAAAGAGAGTGATGTACAACTCACTGCTTACCGTTGCTGCCATGCTGAGCCAGGCCGTGCTGCACACCACCGCAGCAGGATGAGCCAAACTGCTCTGTGCCCTGCTACTGCTTTAAATTGCACACACTTTTCCTGGTCATTCATCCGCTTCTCTACATACTGGGTATGACATCCATATGGTATCAAATATCCCATCGAGTGGTTTGGTCTGGCTATCCTGGCAGAAGAAATTAACCCTATCCTTTTGAAGGTACACTGCAATTATATTCATATAGATTATATGGCAAAACATGTTCTCAGCACTGCTTAAAAAACATTTTCTGTATCAAATTATGCATCCCATAATGTAGGGGGAAAATGTGATATGTATAAAAAGAACAAATGTGTGGAGTTAGTTAAAGTCTGGACTAAAAGAACCTTGCAAATACAGGGATTATTTGTGACAAATCTCACAGCTCGCAAACTTTGTTTATGACAGACATGATTTTCAGTGAAATTCTTGCATACTATCAAATTTACAGTTTGAGGACTCATGATGGCATGGTTTTGTTAGTTGACAGCATTTGACTATGCCATTTTTGTTACACTTTCTTGGTTTCTGAAGCAGAATGATTTTGATAAAGATGACAGTTGTGAATCATCCCTGGGCTAGCCTGATGCTCAAGATGTGCATAAGAATTGTGGGAAGTGCTGGCTGTTCTAACAATTTGGAAATATAGATTTCCAGTAGCTGGGCGATTGTCCTAGCACTTTTTGTTTTACTAGCACAATTGTAAGCTTTGAGTGTCCCTGACTGTTTTTTTTCCTGCTTCATCTTTTAAAAATCCTATACCAGCTGTAAGCTGTATATGGCACAATGCACCAAAATGGATCAACTTTACAGACTCTCGTTAAGCTGCTCTAGTGAACAGCAGAATCATCATGGTTTCACTGTCTGTAAAGCCTTGTAGTAAAGAGTACATTTTGGGCCTTGAATGCAATGTGCAGCTCTGCATTCTTTGATGTTCTGAACCAGAAAGCAAACAGTTGAACATTTCCTGGTTTTGGAGAAGTTTAAGATAAGTTGTTCTGTCTTTCAAAAAAAAACTGAATGGAATTTGAAGTATGAGCTGTGGCAAATATGTATTCTTTCATTTTGACAGTAAGAGGGAAGGTATTTAATTTTTATTTTAGTTTTATACCTGCATATTCCAGGATATTGTTTGGGTAGATCCTTTTAAATATTCATGATAGAATGAGGTGAAAAACCTAACAAAGTGAATTTTGGAATAATATTGAACTGAATTTGTGATAATATTATATTTACTACAAATCTTTCAAAATATTACACAGATATTTATAATTCAAAATATGCTTGGAGCTTAGTCTGATTTATATGGAAGAAAGGTATTGTAACCTTTTTGTAACCTATTTGTATCTTTTACTAGACCTGATGATAAAGCTGGAAAAATATGTCAAACTTTTGGTCTTACAAGCTTTCCTTCATTGTTGTCCAGAGAGTTTTTAGTAACTCCATCTTCTAAACTGCTCATAAGTTGACTGGACATGGCTTTGAAGAATGTGTTCCTGACTTCCAGAAATCCTTTCCAACTTAAGAACCATTTCCATGATAAAATAGGACTAAAGGTTTTCCTTTTCTTATCTACCTTCTTTTATATCTAGTGGGGATGGAGTTTACCAGTGCATAATTCATAGCCATGGATACATTTTTGTCAGTTGGCATCCTGGCTTGTATCAGGAACGGTGTGGCCAGCAGGAACAGGGCAGTGATTGTCCCCCTGTACTCAGCACTGGTGAGGCCACACCTTGAATACTGTGTCCAGTTTTGGGCCTCTCATTTCAAGAAGGATGTTGAGGTGCTGGAGCGAGTTCAGAGAAGGGCAACAAAGCTGTTGAAGGGTTTGGAGAACTTGTCCTATGAGGAGCAGCTGAAGGAGCTGGGACTGTTTAGTCTGGAGAAGAGGAGGCTCAGGGGGGACCTTATTACTCTCTACAATTACCCGAAAGGAAGTGGTAGGGAGGTGGGGGTTGATCTCTTCTCACATATTAAGAATGACAGAACGAAGGGGAATGGCCTCAAGTTGCTCCAGGGGAGGTTTAGGTTGGATATTAGGAAAAATTTCTTTACAGAGAGGGTTATTAAACATTGGAACAGGCTGCCCAGGGAGGTGGTGGAGTCCCCATCCCTGGAAGTGTTTAAAAGCCATGTGGATGTGGTGCTGAGGGACATGGTTTAGGGACCCTGGCAGTGCAGGGGGAACGGTTGGACTTGATGATCTTTAAGGTCTCTTCCAACCAGGTGATTCTATGATTCTGTGATTACTAGACATCTGCTCCATTTAGTTGGTGTTTGTTCATTAGGTTGGCCTCAGAAAAATATTTCATTGACTCTGTCTTTGGGGGTCTGCCACTCTGCCACTTCAATCAAATATATGCTCCAAAGGGAACACAGGCAGTGACAAACCAAAATACAAAGTAACCTATTATATCTGAGAAAAAGCTTTCATGAAACATCATGAAATCACTAGAAAGTTATTATTTTGAATATGTAAATAAATAATGGAACCATACTGATAGGTGTTGAAACTTAAACTACAATAACTCAATAGGAGTGAAGTGTTGTCTGCTTTATTCTAGACCCAACTATGTAATTAATATTTCTAGAAAAAAGTATTTCTGAAGAACTGTGATGAAAGCGCACTTAAGAGAGAAAGCAGTTGTAATCCGGAAACGTGAATTTATTACAAATCAATCTGCTTAGCACTCCATCCGCACAGATTTGGAATGTCAGTAGAAGAATAATTACTACACAACCAATTACATAAAATCTACCCTAAGGGAAGATTTATCCAAAAGGCACACCAGCCACGTAAAAATAGGGAAGTCTCTCACTTAGTGATATCAGAATGAAGCCGCTTACCAGCTCCGGGGAAAGCGTCACTCAATCCCAAGGAAAAACAACGTCCAGGACGTCCCAAAACTGGAGAAAAATCCTTGCAAAGTATCTGAAAAGTAGCGTCCCACTTTCCGGGGAGAGATTTTCCTAACTGCGTGCTCTGGCTATCATAGGAAGAACCAGCTCAAACTGGTTCTCAGAGCTGCTCTGTTTCATACCGTACAACTGGGACGTGACACGTGGGCAGATGTCCTCAGACAAGTCTGAACTTGCCTTAAGCTTCTTTTCTCCTGTTCCGCCTCATCAGTGCCAGCAGCCCCCGCTCTGGAAACGGTGGGGGGGTGGGTGTGTGTGTGTGTGTGTGGAAAGAAACGACCATCTTTTGTCTAAAGCGGCCAGAGAGAGAAAAATAAGGGGGGGAGGTCTTGTTCTGCCACAAGAACCTTCAACATTTTTCACTTTATTGTAAAGAAGGAATATGTATGTCAGTTTCTAAAACTTGAATTTGGTGAGGACATACATTCTGATTGTCTTGATATATATTTAACATTTAATACATAGGTGGAATTTTCATGCCTGTATAATGAAACTGCCCAAGTACTGATATTTATGGGCCATTCATGTATCCAGAGATAAAGGTAATTACAAGTCAGAAGTTATCATTTGACCCAATGCTTATCCAGCTTGACATTGTGATTAATGGGATTTACACAAAGGGGTGGTTCCTTGCTGCTTCTGATAAATCCTATTATGTTCACTTGTCATTAGCCAAGTATTGAAATAAATGGTTGATGATGTACAATCAGATAATGTGGGAATGTGTAGTGAAAGAAATCTAGCTGAGAAAAGGAAAGAAAATAACTCTTGAGTACGTACACACTGAATCTCCTATTGTCAGAAGAGTTATGGTCTGCATATATAACTAAATGAATATATAAAATTCATATGGGATGGTAAAAAAGATAAATACTAAGATAAAAAGATAAACCCCCTACATTCCTTTAGTTTTCCATGTTCTAAGGTGAGGATATAAGCTACTGAACAGGGAGAGAGGAAAGTCATTCATGCACATATAGGCTCTTGCTGAGGAACTTCTATGATTCCTTTCATGGCACAATTTCTTCTCTGCATTGATTGCTATACAAAGCAGAAGAGATACAATCTACACTTAAATAGCTATTCCTCTTTGCAGTCTAGTAATCTATAGGATATAGCAACTTTTCATGAATGAAACAAGTCAGATGGACTAGGATACAAAAAGAAATAACAGGAATCAAAGACAGAGAAAGCTTTAACTTTGTGAGAGTAATCAGGTTAGTTAGTAAAACAATTAACAAGAAGTTCTTAATACAGTTAACAACCTGGAGGCTGCTGCTGTCTGTTTGTAAAGGCTAGCATGTGGCAGTTGTTGAAATGATGTTTAGTCTTTTTTTCCTTCTTCCCTCTCTAACCTATAGATTATTCTCATTTTCTTTTCTGGATTGTGATAGGCATGGGGCAGTTTATACAGAAAACATTTCACATAGCACTTAGCCAATCCTTGTATTCTGCAGAAAAATGTACAAGGTTATAAGCAAGCGTCTCAAAGCCTGCTTCGAGACATGGGCTAGGAGTAGGAACATGTTGCTTTTCTTAATAGTCCGAGTTTAATTCCACCAAATAATCTGACTCTACTAGTAGGTAACATGTAAAAACATTTTAAAAAGAAGGATCATTAAGTACATGATTCAAAAGAAAAATTTGATAAAACGCAATGAGGCTTACTAAGGCAGATGACGGTACATTAATGTGTTACCCCTCTTTGGTAAGCATGGCATAAGTCATAAAAAAATACTTGGATTTCTGTAAAGCATTTGCTACACAGTTATAGTCAGACTTAAGGAGACTGTATTTCTTACTTACATTGCTATTTTGCTGTGTGCTGAGAAGCCATTACTGGAAATTACTGCAGCAAAGAAAGGCCTATGTAGACTACTTGAATACAGGGTCACTGTTTCACATCAGTGTTAAGGAGTTGTGAAAAGGCAAACTAGATGGTACTAGAAATACATTTTCAGTAAAGATATAATTTATAACACTGCAGAAGATCCTGACAGTATAGAATACTTCACATAATTCTGAATTTGTGTTTTCACCTTATTAATTACCTGTTAAAACTTTACACCATGGTTACAACCTACTGTTAGTAAATCAGTTTGGACCTAGTTACAAAAATTACATTTGGGATGGAAAGTACTGGTGCCACAAGAGCAAACGACAGCCATAGTGCTGTTCCATGTGTTGCATGTTGAGATGATGCTAAATTCTGAAATAAAGAGGAATCTGAGGCAAGGGAGGATGCTCCCTGATCAAAGAAAAGAACAACATCCCAGCTTGCTCAAAACAGAAAGTGAAAGATGTTCCTTAGGAATAGGACAAAAAAAAAAAACCAAAAACCAACACCGAAAAACCCCTCAAAATCTGGAAAGACACTATGAGCCTGTAATGGGATCCACTGAAGCTTAAATGTGCTGTGGCAGAATGAGTGTAAGTAAATTAAAACGTCACATGATTTTTAAGCAAACTTAATCCAACAGTTAAAAATTATACAAGGCCAATATCTTGCCTCTCAGTATCCTAATATACTTACTACCATCTTGTATTAAACATAATGTATTTCAAAGTGCTACCACCTTGTGCTGCTACTGTCTTGGAAGAGAATGAAAGCTGTGTACTCAATCTGACTAGCAAAACTGCTCCCTGGAAGGAAACCACAGACATCTGGTAACATACCAGTCGGGAAAAGATTAAAAAACCCCGCATGCACCAAGTATCAATGGTAATGCCAAAACCTGTAGGATTCCACCTGCGTATGATGTCTTCAGTCTATAAATGAAAAGATTTCTAGCCAACAGCAAGGTTCCGTGACAACATTTTACTAATTTCTGGAAAGGTGTAAAGTCAACTACTTTTTAAAATCATCTGTTTCTTAAAGGGATCACTTGGTTAATTTGCCATAGTAGAAGACACAAATCTAGAGGTTGCTCTTCAGTAAAAGATTATTCGTGTCACAACTGTAGACTACATATATTTATTATGTGGAAATGTGCTTTATCTGCTTTTTCAATAATTTTGCTTTTAATACAATTTTACATATGCTTGCTTTGGTTCTTTGAAGGTAAAGAAACTCTTCTAGCAGGCTTTCATCTCTATTCTGTATGCAGTTACAGAATTTACATGAATTATGCAGAAATTTTTTGTGTGTGTGATTTTCTTGTGTGATATCCTGACAAAACTGAGTTTGTTCAGCTGTACCAAAAACACAGCACTGGCAGTCAGTAATTTCATGAGAACTCTTTATTGCCATCAGAGGAAAGAGAGGTGGATAATCAGTACCCGAAGGGAAATACATGAGTGCTATATTTCAATTCCTAAGCGACCTGACAATTAATAACCAATAATGATGAGGGCCAAAGAGCAAAAAGATAAGATATACTGTAAATGATTTCAGGATGGAGGCTGTGTGTGAAAGGGGACAATTCTCAGGAATCTTATAGGCCAACATAACATCCTCTAGTCAGGCGTTTATTCTCGTGTTTTTTAATTTGGCTTCATCAGCCATGAGATTATGGCTTTTAAAATATTGGGAGAAGTGAGAAATATTGATAGTGGAATTGCAGCTCTTCTTCATCAAAGTAGACTTTGTTTAGTTCAGCGATATGCACGGCAGATTGTCATGGAAGACTGCCCTGGATGGCAAAGAGGACTAAGAGAGCTGGTTGGTCTGCAAGAATGACTCCTCAGGGTCAAAATCAGGAGCAGCACATGTTTAAGCACACAAGGGTCAAATATGAGTGGCAAAATGGCAAAAAGAATGAACGGGGAAACTAATGGACTGAAAGATGGGTGAAAAATTGGCTGGACTGCTGAGCTTAAGGGGTTGTGATGAACTCTACAAAGTCCATCTTGCAATCTGCAGTCAGCACTGCTTAATACCACCTGGAGAATGAGTTGTGTGGTACTCTCAGCAAGTTTACAGATGATCCAAAATTGTGGATGATACACTGGAGGGCAGGATTGCTATTCAGTACGACCTGATCAGGCTGAAAAAAATGACCTAACAGGAATTTAATGTAATTTAACAAAGGCAAGTGTGAAGTCCAGCACCGGGTACAGGATAATGCCATGATCCCTTCCGGATAGGAGCAACCAGCAAGAAAGCAGAGAAAGACCTGGAGGTCCTGATAGGCAGCAAGAGCATAAGTCAGCACTGTGCAACTGAAGCAAAGAAGACCAAACACATTCTGGGATGTATTAGCAACTGAAAAACTTGGATAAACCTGTGGCAGTTAGGGAATCAGATTACTGTTCTGGGATTGTTTAGAAGATTGAAAAATCAACTCAGTTTTCAACTTCAAAACCAAACTTTAAATCTGAACTCTACTGAATTAATTTGTTAACAATGCATTTGATGCTTATGGTTAATTCTTATACATTATTAACCAATATTACTAAATATATAAAACTGTCAGTCTTTATCACTTATATCCTACTGTGAGTGTACAACACCGCGAAGGTGATGCCACCCAGGTAGCACTGATGGCTATGGTTAGGGTGATCCTTGTTAATGAAGAAGAGTGCTTTTCTTCTTTATTTTCCACTTATCTTTGCCTGATGTTTTTATACAATTTTGCCCTAATATACCTCTCAAAGATAGTGAAGGGATCTTATCTACTCCTGATACTGCCTATCTTGTTTTCAATTTTGTCCGCTGTCTTTCTTGTGCGTTCATGTGTATGTCCTTCCTATGTGTAGTCATTTGTGCCTATTGTGTCCTTTGTGTCACAACTTTCTTGGATTCCTCCTACATTGAACTACATATATTATTCTTTGCTCATATGGTGGTCATATTGCTAGCAAACATCATATCTGCCTATTTCATCATTGTGCATTGTGTTTCAAAATAGCTGTGTACTGTTATTAGTTATTCTACATTAATATGCTTATACTGAGGTTCAAGGCAAACCAGTATTAATTGTATCCTGATAAGTGCTCCTATGTGTAGGTATTCATGTGTATGTCCTTCTTATGTGTAGTCATTTGTGCCTATTGTGTCCTTTGTGTCACAACTTTCTTGGATTCCTCCTACATTGAACTACATATATTATTCTTTGCTCATATGGTGGTCATATTGCTAGCAAACATCATATCTGCCTATTTCATCATTGTGCATTGTGTTTCAAAATAGCTGTGTACTGTTATTAGTTATTCTACATTAATATGCTTATACTGAGGTTCAAGGCAAACCAGTATTAATTGTATCCTGATAAGTGCTCCTATGTGTAGGTTTAGCTACTCAAGTCTGTAGTCAGCACGTTGAAGGGAGTGATTCTTCTTCAGTCAGAAGCTGGGAGACTGTATCATGATTGCTGTGTCCAGTTCAGGACTCGTCAGGACAAAAAGATCTTAACACACTGGACCAAGTCCATTGAAGAGCGACCAGGACAGATAAGGGTCTAGAGCCCATGACATACCAGGAAAAGCTCAGAAAACTTCTTTTGTTCAAGAAGAGAAAGCTGAAGAGAAATCTTGTAGCTTTATGTGTTTATCTAATGGGAGAGGAAAGAGAAGATTGAGTCGATTTCTTCCAGGTTGTAAAAGAGTGAAAGACATCATGTGCAAGCTGGAACATGAGATATTCTGAGTAGAAATCAAGAGAAAAAAATTACCATGAGGGTAGTCAAATATTGAAACCAGTTTCCCAGATGTTGTAGAATTGCCGTCCTTGGAGATTTAAAAAATTTCTCTAGACAGGGCCCTGATAATCTTACCTAGGTGAAACTATTTTGAACAGGAAATTTTACTAGATTATCTATGGAGGTCTCTTCCAACCTAAATTACTCTTTGATTCCTAAAGCAAGTGAATAATAGTTAATTTCTTTTGAACCTTTAGCATAGAAATGCATATTTGGTACTAGGAGAAATTTCCACCCACAGTAAAAAGAAAATCAAACTGGGACATAGTGAGGAATGGACCAGATGGAATTATTATAAACAGTCTGGCCAAAAGAGGCAATGAATAAATTATTTATTCAGATCTTCATTAGTACTTAACACAACTCATAGGCTTAATTCACAATAGTTTCTTTATATTGCTGATAAAGTTGGATATGGTGATTAGCAAACAAAATGTGAATATTCTTGAATATTTTTTCTCTGTGACTACACCCATTTTGTATATTGACAAATCACAATGGCAACAGATAGTATATATAGGTCAGCTACTTCTGGTGGTTTAAATCAGCAAAATATAACCATTAATAATTTCTTCATCAGTAGCTGTTCTGCCTCGTATGCCTTTGTCAATTCAGGTGAAAATTTTCAGAGCTTTTGAACAATACAAAAGGAGTAGAGAATAACCTCATTGTCCTCTCAATTCATGCTCTCAATATAAAATCAGGTTGCAATTCTACAACTGTGTCTGAACAATTCTTGTAGTGTGATAGAAATTCTGTTTGCCTACAGGGCACTGCATTACCAACATTTAATTCATTACTTTGTAAAACACTTTATAACACCTAATGTATGAAAAGCCACATAAACAATTTAATTTTATTATTGTAAATGTAAAAGGACAAGAGGCAATTCGAGGTATACTAGCTTTTTCCATATTCTTGTCACTGCAGAAATTTAAAGGTACATGATTAAAGTAACAGGACAGAAATCAAATGCTAATTGAGAATAGCCACCACCTCTCTAAAGAGTAAAACTGATGATAGAACTCAAACCTTACTCATGATCAAAACAGTGTCCACACCAACAAAGTTCCAAGCGCTGCTCTTGATGTCAGCTTCACTGGCTGTCCACATTGATTTTCCCTAATCTTCTTCCTATGGTGTTTGGAGAAGCTGTCAAGTAACACTTCAAGGAGAGAAATTTCAGATATATCTGAGCCCTTACAGATGCCTTCAGGCATTTGTATGTGCTGTCTGTGTGTCGGGTGTTGGTCATAACTCAATCACATATTTTAGCAATGTTTCATATGACATCCATGGAGAAAACTTGTACGTTTTCCTGAGTAATATTCATAATTTAATCATCATGACAAGACTATAACCAGCAGCCATCTTAACAGAAAAGTTCACTGACTGGATCTTCAAGCAAAGATATAGTACAAAGACGAGATTAAATATCTTGTACGTCCCATGAATGAATCTTCTAGTAACAGACACATGCCCAGTTCAGTTGTGAACTATGCCAAGTGGCAGTTCTGACATGATGCCTGTTGAGCACTGACATATCCTTCTTTATAAACAACATGCATTGGACCTGGAACCATTCAAATTGTGTTACCGAACTTTCCATGGTTTACTGAACAGTTAGGACTCATTCAGTCAATAGTGGTTACCAGCTACAAGCAGGTCACTGCCAACCCCACAATCATGCAACACCTGGGACTTCTCCCATTCAGGTGAGATAAAGAATTAGCCACCCTGTGCTGAGGCCCACAAACCCCCAAGAATCATTATCCTCATCATTTAAGAAATAACAGCAGATCTCTGGTTAGGTTATTTCTGGGTGACTCACTGTTAGGAGGGTGGGAAGAGGCAAGAAGATTCAGAGGGAGAATACTGAAAGACAGCTATGGAAAACAGCACTAATGACCCAAAGAGAAGAAGGTACCAAGACAGTTTCTGTTTCTGGGATCAGGCTCAGACAAAAGCGTCACACTATATCCTCATTTAGTTCGGGACCTTGACTAAAAGTTTCAGGAATTTTGTATAACACAGTTTCTGGCACAGCACCACATGCAAAACTTCAGGCCCCTCGGATAAGCTGAACTTACCTTAAAACTGTAGGTGAGCGAGCAAATCATCCTACTCTAGTTACATACGCTATGCAAGCAAGTTCAACAAGGAATTATAACCTTATGCATATCCCATTCCACAGACTTACTGTTTGAGACATTCATGAGGATCTCACCATCTTGGAGAAGAGTACCAGCCAATGGCAGACAGGAACTACTGGACCACATAGAGATGATTTTTAATTTCTGTCTCTGTTTTGTATTTTATCTTTAGGAGGGTAGTGTAAAGGATTTTAAAAGTTTGTGACAAGTAAGCGCATGATTTTTGATGACCATATGAGTTAACAGTACAGAGTGGAGCCTGCAGACATAGGGCCTAGCTTTTGTTTATTGTATTTTTGCAGTCACATATGGCAGATACAAGAGCATTCTTGTTTGTCATCTGTTTTGAAGGGCTTGGTCAGAGTATGTTCTGTGTTTTTCCTGACTACTGTCAAGACCATATCCTGAGGAGAACTTCTGAACCCGTTTAATCTTTAAGATTTCAAAGGATTCCAGACTGTGTCAGTAAACAGAAATGTCTAATTTCTTAACATTTTGGAACAGACCTGCATACCTCCTAAAAACACATGCCAAAAAGAAGGTATAGATGTTTTGAGACACACAATACATAAGCAGTGTGTGGCAGGATCTACAGATACCAACATGCTGCTGTCTTTCAAGAGATTTACGGATTTTATTTTCCAGTCTCCACCTCTTTGGTTATGGCCTTCTTTTTGACACAAGCCTTCTTCAAATCTGCAAATTGCAGTTCTTTTGCAACATGCTGCCATGGAATTTCTTGGTGTCAGTGATTGGGGCATTTATGTAAGGCAGTATGGGATAGTACAGGCATTGCATGATTCAGGCAATTTGAAGAGCTTCTGGCATAGACATTGCTCCAGGGTGCACTTACGTAGTATGCCGTAATTGCTCCAAAACATGATAGTCTTGGGCAGCAATTGTACAAATCAGTGTAATCTTGGTTGTCCTGTGTAGTGACTAAGACACATTTAGCCATAAGAACAATTTAAGTTGTAAACACAAAAGGACTTACCAGAAAATGGTCTTTTGGTCTCTTACATGACCACATTTGGGCATACACTTTCAGAACAAAGTGAATTTGACTTTCCTGGTGGAGGGGGAAGAATTGAGGATCTGATGCTGTTTGTGGTGTAGATAAATGTGTAGATAAATGGTGCAGAGAAAAGTGCTAGCTTTTGCCCAGGTCTTTTGAGATTGACACAAGAAGTGGTGGCACTAAAACTCAAGATGAGAAAGAACAGTCAAAGACTACAGGAAGCTTCCAACTCTTGTACAGCCTAC
>NW_010400939.1:0-1424 GCF_000710305.1 Buceros rhinoceros silvestris
CCAATGCATGCTGCCAGCAGGGCAGGTGAACCCCCGGACGCCCCCACCCCGGCACCGGCACTCACCTTGGCCAACCCGTCCAGGCTCAACTCCCACCAGGGTGCCAGCAGGAGCCTCAGGGGTGCCCACGGTCCCAGCTGCCCCTCGCCGATGCCTGGGGCATTGGGTGAGGTGGGACACACACACACGTTGGTGCCACGTGGAGGGGCACTAGAGACGTGGCTGCCACCCCAGGGACACCCCAAGACACACCAGTGTGGCACCCAGCACTCACAGCACCCTGGCCACCTTGGACCCCTCCCCCAACAGCCCTAGACACCCCCCAGCACCCAAAGCAGACCCCACATAGCAAGAACGACTCCAAGGCCATAGGAAAAGCCTTATGGAAAGAAATAACCCCGAGATACGGTGCTCCTGCAGGAACTGGCTCAGATTACGTGGTGCAGCGGGAGGACAGAAAGCGTAAAGCAGGAACAAGGGAAATGCCAACAGTCCCACGAACAGTCGCAGCACCTGCAGTACAGCCGAGGGCGCAGTTCTACTGCCAGCATTTAATGTCCCCAGTTCAGGTGCGTTTGCTGACTCGGCTCAGTCCATGCGGAAGGTGCAGTGTGAGCACCAGCTCCACACACAGGACAGGTTTTTCCTCCTCGAGCTGTTCAGTATTTCACTGGGGAAGATGCTAATGTGTTGATAAATTCGAGCATCGGTATTGTCAAAGCAGTCCCAAGCCCTGTGGGCCCGGTGCAGTGTGTCCAGGGTGAAGGTGAAGAGACCCCCTCGAAGCCCCTGATCCACCAGCACAAGGAGTCAAAGAGGCACCCGGTGTGCGCTACAGGTGCCTCCAGGCTGTGACAGCAAAGGGCTAAACCTGACTTCTCGTCCCAAGCCCTGTGGGCACGGTGCAGTGTGTCCAGGGTGAAGGTGAAGAGACCCCCTCAAAGCCCCCAGATCCACCAGCACAAGGCATCAAAGAGGCACCTGATGTGTGCTAAAGGTGCCTCCAGGCTGTTGCAGCAAAGGGCTAAGCCTGCCTTCTCCTTTAGAGCCAAACCTCTGAAATGAGACACCACCGATTTACCAAAGGAACGAATCCTGCCCTGGCTGGTGTGTGTGAAGACATCAAGTGTTCTTTGTTGGGCTTTGCTGGGTTTTTTCTTTAAACTAACAGGTACGAAGCACTGCAATGGCAGAAAAAAAATCCATTCCTTATGACCCTAAAGTCAGAATAACGGCAAAGTGCTCAACAGACAGCGAGTGAGAAGATAGAGCATTTGTGCTTCCAGTCCCTGGTTGGGCTGGTCCCGTTCCACCAGGGTTACCCACACAGTACAAGCAGCGTAGCCTCACCTTCACCTGAATCCAAGCGGCAGCATTTTCTTGGCTTGGCACCTTCTCCCAAAAAGGCTTTCTCCCTCCCCCCG
>NW_010400939.1:1704-2137 GCF_000710305.1 Buceros rhinoceros silvestris
CTGAGAGGTCTCGGCTGGTTGCTGGTCCTCCCAGATGCCACTGCTGTTCTGACTGATACTGTTCTCCGGCAGATCTTGTGTCCCCTGGCCCTCAGGGGAGCTGGGGGAGTTGGAGGCGACAGCTTGAAGAAGGCTGGACATGAGAAGGAGTGTGGGATGCAGTGGCAGAGGAGCTGGAGTGGTGGCGGCAGCAGGGCGTGGAGGTGGTGGAGCAGTGGCAGCGGCTTTCTCGCTGGAGATGAGTGAGCAGCCACTGAGCAATGACGGCACTCGGCTGGTCAGGTGAGATGTCGTCTGCTGCTAGTGCAGGGGACTGGTGGAACTGACATTCGAAAGCTGTTTCAGCAATAATAATAATAAAAGAATTTAAACCATGACCAGAATTACTTTCTGCTCCTGTTCTGAAGAAGGAGCATTTCTGAACAGGAAGACA
>NW_010400939.1:2235-2554 GCF_000710305.1 Buceros rhinoceros silvestris
AATTTAACCCATGACCAGAATTCCTTTCTGCTCCTGTTCTGAAGAAGGAGCATTTCTGAACAGGCAGCCACTGACGACAGCTCTTCTTTATCTGAAACAGCCGTCGAATGAGGAAACGCCGCAGCTAAAGACAAGGCTCACATCACAGACTCTAAACCAGTAAAAGGTGTGATAAATCCGAACACACTGTAAATAATGTAAACAAAAAATCACACAGTAACTCAGAAGCTGATGGAGCTTCTCCGTGAGGAGTCTCCGGAGGCTGCCAACTGCCCTCTGTGACCCAAACGCGGATAGTCCCGCTCTGCCTTCTCGGAGG
>NW_010400940.1:0-2086 GCF_000710305.1 Buceros rhinoceros silvestris
CCTGCCCCTTCTTCCATGGGCCATAGACTTTGTTTCTTTCAGAGCTCTCTGTTCAACCAGGCTGGTCTTCTGTCCCTCTGGCTCTTCTTGAGGCTCACTGTGACAGACTGCTCCTAGGCTTTGAAGATTTCCCTCTTGAGAATTGTCCAGCTTTCCTGGACCCCTTTGCCCTGCAGGACTGCCTCACAAGGGACCCTGCCAACCAGTCTCCTAAAAAGGTTAAAGTCTGCCCCTGGAAGTCCAAGGTGGCAATTCTACTGACTCCCCTCGCTACTGCTTCTAGAACTGAAAACTCTGTTACCTCATGATCACTATGTTCAAGACAGCCTCCAACCTTCACATCATCCACAAGTCCTTCTCTGTTGGTGAACAGGTCCAGCAGGGAGTCTTCTCTGGTTGATTCCCTCACCAGCTGTGTGAGGAAGTTGTCTTTCATACACTATAGGAACCTCCTAGACTCTTTCCTCACTGCTGTATTATATTTCCAGCAGATGTCTGGTAAATTGAAGTTGCCCACAAGAGCAAGTGGCAGTGATCATGAGACTTCTTCCAGTTGTTCATAGAACATTACATCTACATCTTCTTCCTGGTTGGGTGGTCTATAGCAGACTCCCACTGTGATGTCTGCCTTGTTGGCCTTCCCCCTGATTTTAATCCATAAGCATTCTACCCTTTCATCACCATAGTTGATCTCTAGACAATCAAACCCCTCCCTAACATACAGAGCCATTTGCCTTCTTCTACTGCCAATGAAAACAACCATTCTCATTTATACTCTGCTGCTGTCTGCTGCAAAAGCAGAGATTCCTCCAGAAAGTAATGCTGAGCTGTGTCATCAGTAGTTCACAGGAGGGTCTTACTCCCAGCATCAGAAGAACCAAATTTGATTATGAGTCTTATTTATGAAAAATATATGGATTTGATGAGCACAATTAATATTTATTTCTTTTCCACTTGTCCAGCTATCCACACCTTCTACTCCATCTAAAGAAACAAAAACTGTAAAAGGAGAATGACTGATAAGCAGATCAGCTTCACATGTTTTAGCATGAGAAATAGTGAAACCATTACAGATCTAATACAGACAACCATGAATGAATAATGTAGCAAAACAAATGAATTCCACTAAATCTCCCAAAATAACTTGTCTTAGAGATTGCAGATAAAGATGTTAACAGCTCTAAGTAAGACACATCCGACTTGGATAGTCAAAAATCCCCAGATTTAATCAGAGTTCATCACAAGAAGCCAGCAAAAAGATGAAGAAACCATAAAAAATATACACACAGGAAATGTGTTTTAAGTGATAGAAGTGGAGGGAGAAAGGAAGGATACAGTAGCTCAGTAAATAAAAATGTGTCTGAAATATTGAGATTTTTAAAATGCTTCCTTTATTCATAAGTGGCCCAGATGGGCCACACAAGTGAGAGCAGAATGCATCACATGGGACTAGGGATTATTCTAAAAAATAAACAACACACCTAAATCTCCACCCCACCCAAAACCCCACTCTTACAGTGTGAGGTCAGAAAGAGAAATTAAATTGTTAGACAGTTTAACACTGAAATATTTATTTAATTATTTAATCCCATTTAATACCTGGGACTAAAGACTGCAAAAGAAAGTAGACGTAAAAGTCTTCTTCAAAAGGACCATGACAACATAAACATGATTTTAAAGCCAGATAAAGATGTAATAGTCATCTCATGGACAGAGAAAGAAATCCAGTGACTCCAAAATTACTCTGGATTTGCAGTATTGAAGCTTAGATTAGAATCCACCAGTATACTGGCTGTTCAGGCATAAATTTACCTGAACAGAAAAATATTTATCTTCAGGAAACCATAAAGCAGTCCTTAGAACCATGGGTGTATTTTTAAAGCTCTACGCAGGATCTGAGCAACATTGCTTCCTTTAACAATTTGCCATGCCAGTCTGCTCTGCAAAGTTACTGTAAAAATGCCATTGTGAGGTTCCACATTTCATGCCTTTCAATAACTTTAGGAGAAATGTAACAAATTCAAAGACAAGAAAAATTTTTTTTCAGCCACTAGCTCTGAAAACTCATCCCAAACTGAGTTTGCTC
>NW_010400940.1:2170-9444 GCF_000710305.1 Buceros rhinoceros silvestris
TACTCCTCCATATTGCTAATGAAGGTCCCACAGAGCAAGACAGGTCTCTCCAGTAAAACTTCAGTACATTCCCATTGTCCCCTCTGGCTTTACGCCGGTGAAAAACATTCATGAAAGGAATATACTAAGCTATTCAACAGTGGACCACGAGGAACACATTCTAGCTACCACCTCTCCCCCACCCCACTAGCTTGTATTCCAAAATATGTCAACGTATGTCACTGAGAAATGATTGCTTTACTTGCCAGTTGGAGTAGAAAACCAGACTAACTTTCCAAAGTGGTTTTTGGTATATTTTAATGACATTCAAACTGAGTAGAGAAGAATGTTTTAGTGAGTTTGCAGATGAGAGAACTTAGAAAGGATGTTATTTTTTTGCTGCTAGCAAATTGTATATTCCTACACGAACCCAGACAAAGCAATATTTCTGCACCTATCTTCATTTATTTCTGTGGTACACATAAACTGTCCCAAGATAAAATTTCCTTGAGCAGTACAATTTATAACACACAGAGAACTTCTCCCAGGACATTGGCGGGGGGAAGCCTCCTTTTATTCTAAATTAAAGGTCACCCAGTAACAATGCTGTTTGAGGGCAGTATGTTATGAATATAACTTGACTTATAACTTGTGTTATAAGATAAAGAGTTATGAATCAGAAGATGAGCTGCAGGGTGTAAAAAAAAAAATCTAGAGTGATTGTTTAGTTTAACACAGTTCTACTGTATCTTAAAATATGTAGAACTCCCTGGGTTCCTGTAGAGGAAAGCTCTTAAAGGATTAAGAAGTAGTGTCAGAAACAACACTATTTGTTTATTTTTTTTTTTTAACTTACTTAGCCATTCAGGTTTAACATCTCAAAAAATAACTCATTACTTCTGCAAAGTACTGTCAATATGATAAATGAGACCAGAAAGATGAGAGCATGGAAAACAGTATGAGAATACATTGCTTATATAACACAGGTTTTATCAGTAGTGAGAAGTAATTTTCATGAATCAAAAGTTACTTAAAACTTTCCTGATAGTTCTGTGACTCTACAACCCTTTTCAGTATGGCAATTTATTTATAGGAAGAGAGAGAGGGCCTTGTCTCATAGCTCTGTCCAATTAGATACATCTTCTAGCTTCTCAGTAGCATGATGTTACAGCTAGCGTTGATGAGGGAATGAAATACTTTTACATATAAGAGAGACCTTCAGTCAAATAGGTCTTTACTTGTACGATATAAACATGAACAGTTGAGCAATGAAATGTACAGAATAATTTGCACCAATGCAAATGTCACAGTATCGGAGATAGAGCTAGAAATTTCTATGAGAAACTTGAAATAAGAAACGAAAAGGTGTCTGCCTAGTTTATGAGAGTAAACCTTGCTGTTCCTCATCCAAAATATTTGCAAGTGAGATATATCAATCAAATGCTAAGCACAGATTCCCCGAGCTAATTATCTCGGACAACCTGGCATCCAGTCAGACTACAAACTTCACTGCAACCAGGGCTAGTATGGAATTTAACAATAAAACTAGTTGTTCTTTCACAGACACTAATGTAGATCCTACAAAAGTATCTACGGTAGTATTTAAGGTGTGCAGACAGTTGTGTGTCAATACACTAGATAGTTTAGTAAGATGTTCATTAATAATGGGTCATCATTCATTTTATTAAGGCAAGAAATCAATACCGCTCAATGTTCCTGGGAGGCTGATGTTTTTCTTTCATTAAACAATGTGTGCTGGTTCAAAGCTGTGAAATAGATGGTGACTGACCTAATGCTACAGGACAAGGTAATGCAAACAAATTTCAGTATTCTTGCCAAGCATAAATATTTTTATTCTTGGGGTTGACTTTGTGCAGAATGCTGGTCCTATAATAAATTCAACTCCAGGACATTACTATTTGAATGGAACCCAAATCTACTGTTTGCATTGGAAGATTCTAATGACACCAGTCATCTAAATGGATATGATTCAGGACTGAGACCCAGAAAAAACATTTGGTTAAGAGCCATGTCATCACTGAGAGTTCCAACCAAATCAACCAAAAACTAGTTGAAAGAAAGATGCCTTACACTATCCAGTGAACTGAAAAGTATAAAAATAATCAGTGAGACCATAATGACTGGAACATTGACAGTGGTTTCTGTGATCTACAGTAACATCCATCAGCTCACATGTAGGCAAGCAAAAAGTTCTGCTAAGTGTCACTAGCATTATTTTTGCAACAGCTATTAAAAAAACATTTCATACAGGGAAACAAATAGTCAGCTACTGAATGGTTAGTTTGACTTTAGTGGAAACTGGGCCCAAGTAAAGACGGCAGGAAGAAACACACAATGTTACAGTGAAGGGAATGAGTAGAGAAAACAAAGGAAAATTTCAAAGAACATTGGCAAAGGGCTTCCAAAGTATAAGAGGGAATTGGAAGTTGGATGTGCAAGTTCCCTTTACCAGCTTTGAAATGTTATCCCTTAAGCAAACAATAACGACCTAGACAGGACTCCAAATATGATACACGTTAATACTAGAGAAACTCAAGAGCTCATGATGGAAAAGTAACTTTGATTTGACAGCTTTTGCCAAGGGTAGCTAAACCATGATAAAGTCAAAATCTTTTTCATGTGACAAAGAATGGATGTTTTCCAAGGTGCCAAATTCCCAAATAATTCTGTTCATCAGAAAATATTTTGAGAAACCATTAGCAGAACCTGGTGTTATTTTTGTGTTACCTTCCCCCTCACACACCTTTTACATGTACTTTAGTTTTAGACATTAACATTGCTCTCCTGGGACCCTTAAAAACGGCAAGACTTTCTCAAACATGAAAAAAAGTGGGGAGTGGGGAACAGGCACTGCAAAAGATTCCTTGCCTGTTTTGCTCATCTGGTCTTCTAAGTTCTCAAATGCTATTTAACTGATTGTTTGTGAGCTGAGTAAAGTAGGACCCACTCTCAAATAAATGGAAGCAATCTGCAGTCTTCTGGACTTCTGCTGGAGACAGACAAGCTGTTCACTATGTAAACCTCATGGTTGTATCAATTCTTAACAGTAACTGTCCTTTATTAAAATTCTAGTCTGTTTATTGTTTACAAAGTAATTGGCAGTATCTGAATCATAATATTTCAAACAACTTAGCTAATTCACTACATTAAGAAATTGATGCATTATGGTTTTTAAGCAAGAACAAAAGAATCTCGAGTTCCCCACCAGTGGGCCCTTTTGTACAAGAAGAGTATAAAGAAGCCCTTAAACTTGTATGCAGGGAACAAAGCACTAAGGAGACTTCAGCCCACAGACAAGCCTGCCTGAAGACACTAGCCGGCAGACCTCAGTCTTTGCTCTAATTCTGCAACTTGTTGTTTCTTGTCTTTCAGCTTCTGCTTCTTCCACTGTTGTGATTCAAATGCTGCCTAAACAAATCTCTAAAACATGAAACAATTCTATTCTCACTAATTGTAGTCTGAAGAGGTTTATACTTATGTGTCCTACTGAAAAATACAGCATGACCCAGACAATATTTAAGTTAGAAATTTGATGCTGGGTACAAAGTACTTCTCTTCTAAATCAGTACTTCAAATCAAATTCAATACCTTCCTGATGAAGATTCATCACCATCATCATCTAGTGCCTTTTCAGTGCTTTTCCTGAAATGCATTCACAGTCTTGAACAGAAAATTCAGCAATTCATAATTAGATCCAGTTAAAATAAGATTTCAACTAGAGGAGAGAAAAAGATATTCAGATGACAAATACATTTTTGACGACAACGCAACCTTCTGAAAAAAATTTTTTTTGATGATGGAATATTTAAATGGAATATTTAAGTTAACTTCTTGGGTTTGGCTGTCAGACTATATTTCATTCTGACTTTTAATTTTGTATTGCATTTTATTAAAATATTGGCATATATAATTTTATGCGATCTTCAGATGTTCCAAGATAAAAGCATTCTGACATCTCTAAAATGAAGTATTTCTGACTTTTCATGCCATGTTTAATTTTACAAAGAGGGAAGGAAAAAAATTTTTTTCAAAACATGATAGCTACCTTCAGAGATAGCAAATTTATTTCTCAGCCAGACATATCCACAAATAATAGTTTGACTGTATATGCTTGCTAGTTCCTGATGCACAGGCATTCACAGAAGAAATATAACACTATCTCTATGCCCTAGTGACAGAATCCAGAATCAGGGACCTGGAAATGAAATTACAGTCTACTTCTTTCCAGTGATGATCTGAAGTATTATGAAGTATTTGGGTCATTTTGGATCTGTCCTGCGACTAGAGAGGATTTTGGCCTTGAGCACCTTTCTCCAACAGCAAAATTTGTTTTAAGAGCTTAAGGGGAAAAATGAACATGTTGGGAGCCAACATTTTCAAAGCAGCACATCACAATTTTGTCAGCTGAGGAAGTTAAAGATCTTCTCTACGCTTTTGTTGAAACCAATGCCCAGTGTGTGTCTTCCAGCGTGCAGTAAAGGCAGCCTTTGACGTGATAACACAACTGTTCCAAAAAGGCTCACAAACGCATTTCAAGAATACATTTGAATGAGGTGCAGTGTTACATATGGTGACACGTGGTGACTACCTTTTGTCAACTGAAATTAGGGAGCACAAGGGAAGAAAAAAAAAAAAAAAAAAAAAAAAAAAAAAAAAAAAAAAAAAAAAAAAGGCCACACAAAAACCCCAGAACTTCTCAACCTCACTATTATTTCACAGACTTATGAAGCCAAGACTCCTCAGAAAGGAAATGCTCAGGTAACACACCCTCGTGAGTAGGCTGATAAATGACTGTTTCAGATGACTGAACTCCTCAATATTACTGGCACATTCAATTTCAAAGTCAAGAGAAAATGAGCTTTTTCCAAAACTGTTATTGAGAGACTCCTGCCTGGAAATGTATATTCAGACACTGTTGCAGACTAATCTCACAGAAAGGAAACAACACTGTCTGGTTGCCAGCTAAAGTGTGTTTTATGAAAATAGAAATTCAATTTCAATGCTGTCAGCCAGAGTATATTGATGGCATTGATGATACTTCCCTTGATCCACAAGTCTGTGAATCACCTTCCTGGGACACAGTGGCACAGGCTATGTGAGACAGTAGGAGTGTCACTGTCTACTGAAGGAACTCCCTTAGATTCATGATCAGTCAGATAACCAATCAAGCTGTCTTAAGGATAAACAAATCATTCCTCCAAAGTCCCACACAGTGCATCTTTGTGCAGATGCTGTCCTTGATTAATACACACCTTCATTTGGCAGCCACAGCCTTGCAAGGAAGATTTTAAGAGCTGTTGACCTAATAAAATGGCCACCTTTTTGCCTCTTTAGGAAGAGGAGGATGAAAAGAAGTCACCTACAATAATCAGTCAGACGGAAGCAACTGGAAAACTACAGGCAACTGAAACCACTATTTTAACCCAAAGTACATTATTTTATATCTGCAAGTTCATCATGTTAAACTCAGTGAATTGCTGCTGCTTCTCCCCAAGCTCACATCATTACTGATGAACCGCATTGTTTTCCTTTTGTCCCAAATTCTGTAATGCACGAAAGAAATATTTTCCCCAACCCCATGCTGCTACTTAGACTCTCTCAGACAAGAAGCACATTAGGCATCAAGGACATTACCTTAAGCCAACAACTCTCAAGTGCAGTCCAAAATTTTTTTTATTATTATTTTCTGGATAATTTTTCCTGTCATTCCAGGAACTAGCAGGTGGTTGAAGGCAAGTGTAAGTTTCTTTAAGACCCCGTGAAGAGTTAGAAAAAACTATTCCACTTGGTGGCAGCAGTGGTCTAGAATACAATGAAGTTCCATGTTCCAAAACATCAAGTCACACCTTCTTCAAATTTGTCATACAGAAAGAGAAGCCTTCCTTTCCTTGATAACCTCCAATCCTTCATTAATGTTTAAAAGATAACCTAAAGTTGATAACTCTCTGCTTTTTTCCCCAGTGATTTTGAACTTCATTACGGGATTGGAAATTACTTCCAAGAACTCATTTTTCACTGAGGTTGGCATAAACATAAAAAATACGGTAAACAGTAGCCTCTCTGAGAGGGAAATTACTTTGTTATCCAGTACATGCACTGCATTGCTCCATCAAACTTTTACAAGGAGAGGCATATGAAAAAAATGTCACCTTCTGTGGTAAGTTGGCCCTGTCTGGACACCAGGTGTCCACAAATGCCACTCTTATCATTCATCTCCTCAGCAGGATAGGAGAGAAAAGGTAACAAAAGGCTCATGGGTCAAGATAAGGATGGAGAGAGATCATTCATCAACTACTGCCATGGGCAAACCAGACTCAAATCAGGGAAATTATTTTAATTTGTCACCAATCAAATCAGAATAGGATAATGAGAAATAAAACCAAATCTTAAAAACACCTTTCCCCTACCCCTCGCTTCTTCCCAGGCTTAACTTTACTCTCAATTCCTCTACCTTCTCCCCCTCAGCAGCACCGAGGAATGGGGAACAGAGGTTGATGTCAGCTCATCAGACATTCCTTCCTCCTTGGGGTAGGCTCTTCATACTCTTCCCCTGCTTCAGCCCGAGGCCTCTCCCACGGGAGGCCTTCCTCCAATGGACTTCTCCAATGTGAGTCCTTTCCCCAGCTACATTTCTTTACAAACTGCTCCAGCATGGATCCCTTCCACAGGGTGCAGTCCTTCAGGAACAGACTGCTCCAACATCTGTCCCCCACAAGGCCACAAGCTCTGCCAGCAAACATGCTCCAGCATAGGCTTGTCCCTGCATGGGCCCACAGGTCCTGCCAGCAGCCTGTTCCAGTGCATGCATGGGGTCACAGCCTCCTTTGGGACTCCACCTGCTCCAGTGTGGGGTCTCCCATAGGCTGGTGGATATCTATTCCACCATTAGCCTCCATGGACTGCAGGGGGACAGCCTACCTCACCATGGTCTTCATCACAGGCTGCAGAGGAATCTCTGCTCTGGTGCTTGGGAGGTGCCTCCTCCCTCTCCTTCTTCACTGACCTTGGTGTCTGCAGAGTTGTTTCTCACATTCTCACTCCTCTCTCTGGCTGCAATTGTCACCCTGCTACCAAAATCCTGCCACACAAACCCAAAACACCTTCTCAGTCTTCAGTGAATCAGTGTTCTGTGAAGAGAAGAACCATTGACGCTAGGCTGTATCATCCATGTGGCTTTTGATGCCAGCTCCTGGATGAGCAATGTTGCAAACCAAGTTCTTGTCCCTAGAGCAAATCCTGAGTATAAAAACTATCCTCAGGAATTCCTCCCTGTC
>NW_010400940.1:9636-19899 GCF_000710305.1 Buceros rhinoceros silvestris
AACAAAACCATGCTATAATATCTATAGTAGTTCTCCATAGCACGCTCTATGTTCCCTCCAAGATATGCATCATTTTAACAGTAATTTACACAGCTGCAGACTAGTGCAGCACCTTGATCTTTCTCCTCACTCAAAAAAAAAAAAAAGAAAAAAGAAAAAAGGTGAATTATTCAATGCAAACAGTCTACACACAAGCAATCTGTCTTTCTCATCGTGGTTGCCTCTGCTTTATCAGAGATTTTTAAAAATTAAGTTGCTGTGTTGAAAACTGCATACAGAAAATGCTCCTCCCGCTTCTCTTAACTGTATCCTTTGCAGGTGAGCTGGCTGTAGGAATTTGCTGCCCTAATCAAACTAGGAGTTCCCAACCCAGCTGCTTTCACACTACAGTCACTGAACATTTCTCTGCTCTGGGCAACCACCTGCTCCAAATGCATACCAGTGCCATCTGCCCCTTCAATGAGAAAACACACGGCCTTTACAAGAACCTCTGGTGACTTATGCCAGACAGCTATCACCTCCCAGTCGTGAGACAGGACGAGGAAGTGGCAACAACTTATTAGAGCAGGGAATTATTGATATTTGGCTATTAGACAAGAAATCCCCCCCAAACTGCTCTCCAGTTTTAAGCGACTTGAAGTAATCAAGTAAAGCTTGAAGTAAAGCTTTCCTACACAGTCTTGAAGCATGAGACAAAGGAGGGCAACAGCTGGAGGAAAGGCACTTAAATCCAGTCAGAGTTGGGCAATTGCATATTCCTACAATTGTGGCCCTTGCACTTTATCTTCCCCTGAGCGCCTTCCAACTGTTCTTTGTCAGACTTGACTTGTTCCTTGCATTTTAACTTCAGTTAGGTCACTTCATTAACAAATAACAAAACCAGCTACCATGAACAGAAACAGTTCTTTACTCCTAAAAATATAAGCACCTACAGCTTGAGCTGAAGAGCGAGGCTTTCTGACCTGGTGGCTGCTGGCACCTTTGTGGATAAACACAGTGGAGAAGCCATAACATCTAAATGCCAAGGGGTGGGTATAAATGAACACAGCAGGGTGCTACATAGACGTTCAAGTGGTAAAACCATTAATGAAGGAGCAGTGGTTTTCTGCGCACCTGTGAAGACCTCTGCACCAACAGGATCTTCATCAGGTCCACCCGAAATTGCTGCAACAGCTGCTGCACAATTACTAAGAGGCTTCACAAATGGAACTTTTCCCTGGTTCGTATAAAAAGAACATCCCTACTCTCAACTACACCCCTGCGTTTAATTTGCCTACAGGAGGCTTTTTGTTTGCTTGCTTGTCTGGGTTTGTTTAGAATGTGCAAATATGGTAAAAAACTTCAGTTATAATGATGACTTTTCAGGTCAGAGGTGGAGAAGAAGAGATCTTTTAAATTTTTAGTAAGTAGTTTAAATCTAATTTTCCCTTTTCCCTTCATACTAGTTTGTTTGAACAAGCAAAATCCATTTGTTACCCCCCAATTTATCATCAAAATGAGTCTGACATTAATTGCATTCTGTTATTACAAGCGGAGGTCATATGTGCTTTTCTTAATAGAGTTTGCAGCTCTTATTTTTATAGATATTCCATGTGGGCTAAATAACATTAAGAAAGCTAAGGTCAAAGCCCAGTCATTTCAAAGGAATAAAGGGAAAGATTTACAAGACACCTAGTGAAAACAGTTTGTAAGGGGAAGCGAGGCTTTTCTTCTGAGATTACACCAATTGAAGCCTAAATTGGGGAAGAAATCCCAAAGGAAGACACACTCCACTTGGTAAATCAATACTGCTCAGAGGTGCAACTGATTTAATCCTGAACTGTAAATGGGTGATAGTGTCTCACATTCCAGGAAACAAACATGAAGTTTTGATTTTGTGATTTCTGCCCATCCCATCCACCCCCAACCCACCCCCCTCATGCTTTACAACAAAGCAGTGAGATGTCCTGTTCAGGGGCTGCCACTTTTAGGTCACCCCGGCTGTTTGTCATCAACCCATACCTGCCCTCTCAGATATGTTTTGTCAGGTCTGCTGATATAATTGTTATGAAATAATTTCCTAAACCACTTCGAACAAAATTATTTGCCTGGTTTAAATATTTTTTTTTCTAAGCTGGCTGACTTTAACCACATTAAATTACATGAGCAGTTGTGCCAGTTGACCAGGGGGAGGAATCCCCATGGCAAGTAGCCAGGGACAAGGATACAAGGATGGCCATAGGAGAGAAACCTGTCAACCTAGTATAGCTAGAGCCATAAGAGGGCTGATCAAAGCCTGATCTTGCTGTACTGACATCTATTTTTACTACCATAAAGCAAACAAGCATTTTTTTTTTAAAATAATTCTTCACATCATTAAAGATATTTTCTTGCTTTTAGTACTTCTTGTATGCTACCCAGAGTTTTACTCACATAAGCTATTGATCACCTGCCTGCCAATACTGTGCAGATATTGGCTTGAATTAAGGCAAGTACTTAGCACATCACCTAACCTCAGATCCACAGTGAAATCAATGACACCTAATCCATGGTTTCAGCTTACAAAGAGGTTTGGGGCTATTTTGTTCCTGTGAAGGCAGAGCAGCCCATTCACCCAACTCACAGCACTCACCTGTAAAGCAGCTGGGATAGCTGAGGAGTGGCTCCACATCATTTTTTGTAGTAGCAGCCCTGGCTCAAGCAACCTGCCCTCACATCTGCTGCACACTTGTACTGCATTTGCAGTGGCCTGGAAAGGGAGCTGATCCAGTTCAACCACCAGCCCTGCCCAGGGTTCAGAGTGGGTGTTTCTCAGCTGGATCTATTGGCACAGCTCCAGTGACCTTACTGTTGAGCATGAAGCTACTGTTGAGGTGGCTCTGAAACATGGGTGCAGCAGAACAAGTGACATGGGACTGATAATGCGCTAAACCAGCATTGCCACTGAACTTTGCATTGTGTAAACACAACCTGGATGTACATAGAGGCCCTTATTGAGATACTTATGAGTCATTGTGTCTGCCCATATGCATTTTATTGGGTAACACACACACTTAGATCAGAGCTACTCTACAAGTGCACCACCACCTTTGTAAAAAGCATTCCTCTGAGCATTTCCCAGGCCATCTGCACCTCGGCAGTAAGTTCATGCAATCCTACACCCATCTTGTGCTGCAAGATCACAGTGAAAAAGAGATCATGTTGCTACATCTCCTCTTCCCCTGTCGTCCAAATGCCAAAAAGGTAGTAGTAGATATAATATTATAGGTATCTGCCCCAGAGCTTTCAATACAGAGCCAGTCATGGAGGGGTGGTAAGTTTCAGAGTCTTCTAAAGCTGAGCTAAATTTAAATTTGCATGCTATCCTGAAGATGGTTACATCCATCCAGCTACTATTTGCTTTCTTTGATACCCAGCATTTCATACTGACCACCAAATCCCCATCCCTGTGGGAGTTCCTATGGCTGGCTGGGGCTCTGCTAACCCATCCAGAGACAGGCAGCAGCTCTCAGCCTCTCACTTCTGTGCGCTCCACCCCACAAGCTCTAGTACTGCCTGTAAACGCATTAGAAATGCCCTCTTCTACAGGTTATGTAGTAGGACAGATGCTAGGTGTCAAGTTGATAAATAGCCTGATTTTGAAAATCCTAGGATACAGGGAGAACGAGCAAGGGACGCGGCAGCATACAACAAGCCATACAGCCCAGAAAAAAAGCCTACTAACAAGTTCCAAACTTTGCAATAATCCTTATTAAAATGTTAAGAAGAAAAACAACTGTCTGAGCCAAAGAAGCCTATGTACAATTGCTCAAAAGCCTGCTCAATAAAGATACAATTGTCCTAATTTGTTGAAATTCTGCCTGCAGCTATGTAGTTGTTTGACTGGAATTTACTGTTTTTAAAAAGGCATTCCATTACACTGCCTTATGTGGGAGGTATAACATTAGGGCTCTCTCTAATCAGACCTTTGTCCCTTAGCAATCTGAGGATCCTCCTGCAGTTCCTTCATAGTTCTCTATTAAAAGATGCCATAGAAACATCATCATCTTCTCACACATGGGAGATGGAAGAAGAAAAACAAGAACAAACCAGTACCAAAGCCAATCGTGGTCTGCCTGTCACAGCAGAAAGAAAAGCGAAAGTGTTCTAATCTGCTAGCTTTTTCCTTCTGTCTTCTTCCTCTTCCTTGCTTTTTATGTGTAATCACTTGGTCTCTCTTCTCCCTCTCATATCCAAAAACTCCTCTTTAGTTCCAGGGGAGAATTCTCCTGGGAATCCTGCCGAGAGTTCACTTCAGGCAAAGCTAAAAACTGCAGACAGTTTTTCTCTGCAAGATCTGGCTTCAACAGTATCCATACATCAAACCTGCACCATCTGCTTTAATTACCAAACATTTTGATCAGTCTCCTTCTATTGTTCTATGCCCTGTAATAATATTTTCATTGCTATAGAATCTGAGACCATTCCTTGTGCATCTTCAGTAACTCTTCAATTAAGAATTCTGGCACAGCATCTTGCCATATATAAACCATGATTTTCCACTGGTTTCGTGTACATACATACATTTCGTATACATGGTACGGTGGACAGCCCCTTTTTCCTCCTCTCAAGTGACCTATTCAACTATTATGAATATAATGCGTTGCCTGTATCTTTTCCTTTTAGCACTCATTTCAGCCCTGGCCCCAAATACCTGTTTAATGACTGTGATCTATCATTTTGCATGGCTTCAAGTTAGCAATGAAACCATACGTGGCCAGCTGAAATATCTGTAGCCTGCAGGTCTGCCTCAGGCTAAACCTTCTCCTGTACTAGTAGTCAAAGCAAGCACCTTCTCATTTATTAAAGATGTGTTGCATTTGCATATGCATATCTCCAGCAGCTGCTGTGGCTAACTGTGTAACAGATAAACTACAGTCAACCAGTCTGGATGAGTTTCACACCAGACTTTCGGCTCCCATCTCAAAAAATAGGACAGAGAGAAACCTGAGTTTAGAATTTTTTTTACCTGACCATTTGGAATTATTTAGAAATATCAGCTAGAAACGCAGACCTTGAAAAAGCAGGTATTCTAAGATAATATAAACAGCCCAAAGTTCACAGGTCTTTGGGCCAGATATCTCAGTCCACTCCTGTGTCGAAAACCAGAGGATAATCTGATCAAATACAGTAAGGTCAAGACAAAAGCTCAGCCTTTAGGCCAGTATCTTTAATTTAGCCATTTGGATTTAAAGATTACTGTGGATATGGCAAGGTACTTTCCGCAACTCCAGAGATTATAGTATTCAGCATGTGAGAAGATGATGTGTTGTAATTCAGTTGCCCAGGTATTACTGTTCAGCACATCAATATCCCTCAGAACTGTTACAACCTAGAAACAACACACCAGGTTTGTAAGCAAATGGAATATTTGTAAGTCTCATTCAGGAAAGGACACCACTAACCATACAGCTTTACCACAGTGACATACTGTGGATTTCAAGAAACCTACTCGCAGGCTAGAAGTCAGACAGACACAGGCCCACACCTGGGGACGTCCCACAGCCCTCTTTCTGGAGGTGGTGCACTGGAAGCCAGCTTTGATTGAAGGCCTGACTAGCTTTTACCCACTTCGTCCCTTTCAAATTCAGTTGTTTCTACCTTATACAGAGCTAGTATCCTAATACTACCCCTGCTGTGACTGGAAGGCAGATATTTAAATTTCTCCTCAGAATTTATTCCAAACTGCCCCCATTTCTGCTTTGGTGCTTCTCATGTCATCTTTGGGAACAGGTAGAGTTTTTCCTTCCTTTCCATGAAACTACTCTCTAGAGTATATGTTCAGACAATAAAGCCCTAAATTATTTTTAGAACCTTCTCCAAAACCCATCAACTATATGAAGTACGTAAGAACAGAAGCCAACCAACTCTAAACTGCATAGGTTTGAAGAGACAAGCACTACATTATCAGTCTCAGGCAAAAGCATCAGGAATAACCTCAGGATGCCCCCAGAGCAGAGCATTTATACCTACACACATCCTTGTCACAAGGTTTTGGTTTTCTGTAAGAAGGTGTTGTTAAAGAAAACACCAACCTTCCATTGGTAGAATTTCTACTGCCTTCTTCAGTAATCCACTTCATGCAGCTATCCTCAGCTGGCAAGTTCTCTTGGCATCTCAGCTAATTTTTAAGAGAACACCATTATTTTGATTTACCTGATCAGGAAGCCTGATAACATGATGCTGGAAAAAGTCTCAAACTTAACATTTCAGCTCAACATTTCCAAAACAAGTAGTTTTCTGAAAACACTGAGATGCACATGCTATAGAATAGACACCCAGAGGTCCTATGGGAACGAGACATGCTTGGAGGAGCCAAGGATCTGGTCCTTAGCTCTAGGAGGACAGAAAAAAAAATTGGTGTTAATTCAAGTGTAGTTTGTCATGAATAAGATACAGAGAGACCAATGATATTCCTGCAAGAAAAACAAAAGGCAAAGATAAAACTTGAGGGAAAATTATCTGATTAATTTCAAAGCAGAAAATATTTATCTTCTGATAGTTCTGCAATAATAACTTTCCCCCTATTGCCCAGGATGACTAATACACTACAGATAATATATTTTATCTGATGGATACAGACTCAGTACAGCAAGAGGTACTCATTGCAGTGTTATTGAAGAGGTGCATGCTGATAAGCCTTGAGATGGTCTTGTTCTGAAGCTCAGGAAAATCAGAAATCAACATGCTCATAAAAAAGCAGCTCTTAAATAATCGCATACGGAAATCTTATGCATAAACTGGTTCATGATAAGCTGAAATTTTACCAATATACTTGCTGACACAGTTTGGTTTCATGTCATGCAGGTCAGAGTCAGAATTAGAACAATGACTTTGATATGTCAAGAAATTACAGTTTCATTATATCATGTTCTTCAGTTGTATCTGTACTTACAATTTTTTATCTCAAGGACAGTATGCAGAAGTGGATTTCCACAGTTCTTGTATCATCTTCAGCCTATGTAATTTTCCTTCAAAAGAGCAGTTTTACGGCCAAGATCCTAGGCTAGAACCCGGATTCATTTCTCAGCTCTGCAGTAGAATTCCTGGGGGGCTTTACCAGTCATTTAAGCTTTTTTAAGCCAGGGTCTCAATTACTTCTGTATCTGTCAACTCAATTTCTCTCTCTCTGAAGAGCAGTGATAGTACTTATCACAGCTTGCTTTTCCTTGCCTCACCAGATAGCAAACTTTTTGAGCAAGGACTCTTAACACATGTCAGTACAGCGTCTGGCATGCTGAGGTCCTGGGTAGGTAGCTAAAACAAACAAAACACACCAACTTCCTTCCCCCCACAATGTTACTTTATCATGCATTATGATTTTTTTTCAGCCCCATTTTTTCCCCTCTAATATCTTCCAGGATCACTTTATGTGAAAGAAGGCAGTAAATCCTACAGCAAAACAGAGAGAAGTCTTCATGCATCAAGTGCCAAACTACAGCTCACCTCCCAATGGGATTTGCAAACCAGGTGGTTGTGTGGATCCAGCAGAGGAAAGTCCACTCAGCAGAACAGAGTCAACAACCACATTCCAGAATAATCAAGCACAGAAGTAGCTTCTGTGCGGAAGCAAGCTCAGGACCATTGATTTGGAGGGATTTTAAAAGATGACCCATGTGGGTCTTCTACACAAAAGCAGAACATATTTTCTAATCCCAGTACAGCAGATACAGCAACCTGGAAGGTGATCAAGGTATGCCAGATGTGAAAGATCCTCTCCTTATTTGTATCAATCTCTTGCTACTGGCCACCAGTAGCAAGTACATTACGCTTCAGGCAGCAAAAGTTACTCAATTCCATGCAGTAACAGCCTGGTATGCTCAAGAGATAAGACAAGATGACCTAATGTGTTCCTTCTGGCCTTATTCCCCAGCTTAGATGACCAAAGATATTGAGTGATGATATTTAGCCTAATATCAGTTTCTGGCTACTGAAAGACATGGGATTCTCTACGGACACTGTTCCTCTCCACCACACAGCAGAGGAGTTACCATAACTCTGGCTTGTTGCACACTGTTCCTGACAAAGCAGCTTGATGTGAGGGCACAGGCACACCTGAGATATCCCACCAAGTACCTATGTAATGTATAGTTTCTGAAGACAACTGTGCACCTGCTCTACTGAAATCTTCCAATGGGGTCTACACTTTTCACTCCCAGTTGTCACTGTTCCTCAGACCCACAGTCTTTCAGGAGAGTAAGCCCTTTCCTTTCAGCACTATGATTACATCATCTGACCACAAAAAGACTAAAAGAAACAGTGAAGTATGGAAAAGAGGCCACACTTTTATAAGTGAGACACTTAACTTCTCTCACCAACTTAATAAAAATCCAGTTACTTGAATTTTGAATGCCATGACTATGATTTCCTCATTGATCTGGCAAGTACAGAGACACAGAAAAGGAGGCTGTCTAAAGTCACCTGAAAACAAGTCTTTAATTTTTATTCAAATACTAGCTTTCAAACCAATACTGGACTATATCCACACTAGAAATCAAAGTTAACATCCATTCCAATGGATATTCCACTATGAAGACATTAAATTCTTTTGCTAAATAAATATGCCCTGATAAGTGCACAAAAAAATAAATATCTCTTTCCAACGATCTCACCAACACGACAGGAATCAGAGACAAAAGCCTTAGGAAGGCCAAAATACCTGTTAAACTTAACCATCTAATATTGCAAGGATTCATAAAGAGATATAAAAAAGTTACCATGTAATTTCACCAAGATCACTTCCTGTGAAAATTCTGGTTTTTCCTCATGCAAGAGTCTCTGCAGTTATTTTTCTAATAATTTTATAAGAAATTAATATGGCTCATCAGAGCAGCTTTAGTGTGGTTCTGTGCTAAGATAATGCCGCATGTATAATAATTTACATTAAATCTTTTTGCTAAATACATATTGTTCCCATCAGTGAACAAACAGCCTATCCAAACAGTCCAGATAATTTGTTTTAACAACATGTTACTGTTCTTGGGTAATGCAACAAAGCAGGCAATCACAGATGAGCGAGCAATATGCCAATAAAATTGAAAGAAATAAATTAGTATCATGGTAACACATGTGTCTTCACAATTAATAAATTCCACTCCATCAGTCTGTGATTTAATTATGCATTATGTATAGGGCTACCATGAATCATTCATGTATTCTGTTAACAAAATGGCTAGATACAAAGATTATGATGAGAATATTTACATGAAAACGTAAGCATTCGTGAAGAGTAGGACACAAAATGATCCTAAATTAATTTTTTGTTCCTACAGGGGTTTTGGTGGGGGGGGGAAATGAGGGATTCGGTTGGTTGGTTGGTTTCAGTTTGTTATTTTTAAAAAAAAAAAAAAGAGTTGCTGTGTTCAGGTTTTCTTGGGTGGGTCTTTTGGGTTTTGTTTTTTAATAAAAAAGGTGAACAATTTGGCCAGACAGGTATTCTGTTGGTGTGTTGGTTTCAGTTTGTTATTTTTAAAAAAAAAAAAAAGAGTTGCTGTGTTCAGGTTTTCTTGGGTGGGTCTTTTGGGTTTTGTTTTTTAATAAAAAAGGTGAACAATTTGGCCAGACAAAATACCTTTCTGTACACTTCAGCTGTAAAGTGAGTTTGTACTGTGATAGTCCACAACTAAGGGTACTAAGTAATTCCTTAATATGCTCCTTTTCAGTAAACTCAGCTCTTCCAGCTCTGTCCGTTGTCTGCCACCAGGGCTCTAAATGAGGTTGCTCAAAGATCTGTCTCTGTGGTCTCCTCATTCTCCTCACACTCTATTGCTCCTTCCTGCCAAGGACCATCTCCATCAGGACTTCCCATCTCCTGATGGACTGACAGGGCTACAGATTAAGATGTAATGCTCCCTACAGAGAAGAGAAGCACATATAATAGGAGCCAAACACCGCGTAGTAAGTCAACTTGTATCTATTGCAGTGTAAAAGAATAATAGTCATTCTCTGCTTGAAGGATTATTCACTCCCTTACACTCAGGCCTAATGAAGAGGAGACTTATCCTTTCACAGCACCTGCTTTAAAGATCACTGACGCTAAGAGTATTTTGATTAACTTTAGTGAGTTACAGATGAAACTCAGTTAGGAACCAAAATCAGGCAGGGAGGCATAACTATTCAGGATTTGCTACCTGCCACTAAGGCAAAAGGTATCTGAAATCACAGCAAAATTCAACAGGATCAGGCGTTATAAGAGGCAAGAAATCCTCACAAAGGCAAAATAGGAGCAGGGGGTCCCTTTCCCTA
>NW_010400940.1:20018-20910 GCF_000710305.1 Buceros rhinoceros silvestris
CATCCCTTATGGCAGATTTTGCCTAGCCCTGTGAAGCTAAAACTTCAGAACAATTATATGAAGACATAAGATGGTCTTGTTTCAGAAGATACTTAATAAAATTCTAGTATATCAACAAATGCATCCTACCCTGAGAAGCAAGGTAGAAATGCATAGTCTGCTCTGATTCACCACTCAAGTGGTTTTATCAAAAACATCCTGTTTTACAAGAACAGATCAGATCTTTTATACAGTACATTGCATCTGACATAAGCAAGCCTCAGTATGTCCTAATAGAGAACTCCGCTATCTTTAAGGCTTCAGTACTGCTTGCAAGGTAAACACTTTCTCAAAATTCTCCAGGGGAGCGGTAGCGGGGCACAACTTCCCATCCCACCACAGCAGCAGATTTTCTTTTCTTGATATTGCTGAAGCTTTCCACCTTCCCATGCAGAACTCTGCTGCTGCAGGAGGCAAAGGAATTGAACATCCCTCTCTCTTCCACTGCTAGCTTCCTCAACAAAGCACGCTACCAGCAAGAGCTTGGTGGACTTGCTCCGGTTACAGACAGCCAACTAGTAAAGGGTGGCTTCTGAGCCTACAAAGGTCTACAGAAGATAAAGCAGAAGACCATTCACCAGTTTCTCACCAGTTTTCTCTCCCAGAGCTGGTTAAAAATACAGGGGCATTCCTCCAGCTGTAGGGAGTTCTTGCGTTACTATCTTCCATTGCCACTCTCAGCACAGCAGCAACAGATACCTCTGTGACCACTTTGCAAAGCTTTCTGCACAACACAATAAACTAAACACATCACAAGGGCATACACATCTACACTAGCTCATTGCTATTGGGGGGGGGGGGGGGGGGGGGGGGCCCTGTGCTTTTTTTTTAAGTTTCAGAGCGGGTTTCGGTT
>NW_010400940.1:20990-22115 GCF_000710305.1 Buceros rhinoceros silvestris
TTTTTTTTAAGTTGCAGAGCGGATTTCAGTTGATGGTAATAACATCAACTGTGTAACTGCTGCAAACAGCCTGGAGGATCAGAAGCAATTTAACACTACTAGAAAGAAGAAATTACTTTGAGATATGGAATGAAGAATGCAGCTGTTATCAACAGGATACATATTTGGGGATTCAGAGATTATCTAGTGCCTGGTTCTAGGAAACACTAAGGTTAAACCCAGTTTGACCCCTTCAGAGTCTGATGAATGCAAGCAGCATCTTTCCTTCAACAGCCTGGTCCTTGAAGGAACAAAGCCTGAGCTCACCAACAGAAGGTTCCTGCTGGTGGCTCTTGAAACTCACAAGCCATCAGACCCAATGAAGGATTGTGAATCAAAAAAACTTTGGAATATCTCAAAATTATTTAAGAAACCACCTATGTGCTATGGGGACATAATAACTAAAAGGGAGGAAGCGCTGGAGTGATAGCAATTGCAGTGTCCAGTTTGTGTTAGTAGTCAGCAATGCTGAGAGTTAAGAGCTTGTTTAGCTAACAAGAAAATCCAAAGGTGAGGTCAGTTCATCGGTACATAAGGTTTTGTTATTTTCAATATACTTCTCTGCTTGTAGTGTTTATCTGGGATAAATAAATCCATGTGTTTTCAGCAAGCTATTTCTGCCATTGCTTTTTGGAAGCCTGGATTGTGGAATCCTTTCTGAACTACCACACAGGTCAAATCTACCTGGGCCTGCAGGAGGCAGCATCTCCCTACCAGAGATGCTGAGTAGTGAAGAAGTGCATCATAAAACAGGGTGAAAACTGCAGCCTAACAGCTCTAGGGACAGACACGGAACCGGAAAAGGCAGTTTTCTCCCAAAAGAAAGCGAGCATCTAGACCACATACACATCCAATCAGTAAGACTGGTTGCAACTGGGGAACATCCAACTCCTTTCAACCAGTTCCTGCTGTGCTGTTAAAAAGGCAAAGAACCTGCAGACATTTTTACAGGATGCAACAGAAAACCTTGTTGAGAAAATCCTGACGGAGCAGAAGAAACAGAATGAACTGCCCCTTGCAAAGTCGACCAGCTTTCCTCACATTACCGTAGCCATTAAACTTACCCTTCAGCTCCACATACCACAC
>NW_010400941.1:0-488 GCF_000710305.1 Buceros rhinoceros silvestris
ACAGAGCTGAGCTGTCGGTAAGTAACCATGCCAAGAGTGTACTGTAAGACAGAGTGTGTCCTCGTCAGCCATGAAAAGGCTTAAGTTACTAACTAAACAAATGCAAATAAAATGATGATTTCTACTCTGTTTCCGATTCCAAAGACTTCTTGTAAGAAATCCTACAGAAATTAGGATGTATTTTCCTTCCAAATGTAATCAGCCTAAAGCAGGAGAAAATGTATTTGGGAGATGGTTGAAAGAATGGGAATAATAGTGGAGAAATCTGGAGTTAGGATCACGAGTTCCATCAAAATGGACTAGGGGAGGCTTATTTACTTCAATAAAGCAGAGCTAACCCAGGGACTGGACGATACGCATGCTTGGAAGCTGGCAGCAGAACCTGTCAAGTTTTGGCTGTTTTTTTCCGTCTCCATAGGCTTGGGCTATTCTATGGGCTATAGAAGGGGCTGGGGCTGCTCTGCCGGCTAAACAAGGGGGCTGGGGCT
>NW_010400941.1:934-1136 GCF_000710305.1 Buceros rhinoceros silvestris
GGAATTGAAGCCACTCTGGCTGATTAAGAAGTGGGTCGCCTTCATGTGCTCCTTTAGCCCTACTCTTTCATGCTTGTGTACCAAGGAAAGCAGTTGCCAGATGAAAAAAGAAATGAGGTAAAAATCACAATTATTTCCCAATAACAATTATTCTTTTTCCCATGCGACTGATTGTCTTCAGAGAACATATGCTCACCAAAAA
>NW_010400942.1:0-442 GCF_000710305.1 Buceros rhinoceros silvestris
TGGGCTGGAGCCATCTCAGGAGCTTCTTGGGTCCCAGCTTAACCTTCCTGAGAACTTCTTTGGGTCCCACCTCAAGAACTTTCATCCTCAACCTTCCCCAGAGCTTCTTGGCTCCCACCTCAACCTTCTCAGAAGCTTCTCGGGTCCCACCTTACCCTTCCCCAAAAGTTCCTTGTTTCCACTCTTTTTGGGTCCCACCTCAAGCTTCCCAGAAGCTTCTTGGGTCCCACCTTACCCTTCCCAGAGTTTTCTCAGTTCCTACCTCAAGAACTTCCATAAGTGCCTTCTCAACCTTCTCTAGATATTCTTGGGTCTCTCCTCAACCTTCCCAAGAGCTTTTTCAGGTTCCACGTCAAGAACTTCCATGAGTACCAGCTCAACCTTCGAAACACCTTCTTTGGGTCCAATCTCAAGAACTTCCCCACTCAACCTGCCTGAGAGC
>NW_010400942.1:538-911 GCF_000710305.1 Buceros rhinoceros silvestris
ACAACTTCTTTGGGTCCCATCTCAAGAACTTCCCCACTCAACCTTCCTGAGAGCTTCTTGGGTCCCACCTCAAGAACTTCCCCACTCAACTTTCCCAGAAGCTTTTTGGGTCCCACCTTAACTTTTCCCAGAGCTTCCTCAGTTCCCATTTCAAGAACTTCCCTGAGTCCCTCCTCAACCTTCCCAGGAACTTCTTCGGTCTCTCTTCAACCTTCCCAAGAGCTTCTCAGGTTGCACCTCAACCCTCCCATGAAGTTTTTGGGTCCCACCTCAACCTTCCCAACAACTTTCTCGGGTCCCATCTTGAGAACTTCCTCTTTCAACCTTCCCCAGAGCTTCTCGGGTCCCCCCTCAACATCCCCCAGGAGTTCCT
>NW_010400943.1:0-1352 GCF_000710305.1 Buceros rhinoceros silvestris
TAATATAATTTATATATATATATGCTGGACATAGTGTAGGTTACATAGCACTGATGGCATGAGTATATTGATACTATAATGTAGACTATAAAATATCAATAATAGCATCGACAGTAACATGCTCATATTACATCATCATTGCATATTATCCACATGGAACACATTATGCTAGTCCTCTCAAAATAGCATAGGGCTATCAAGCTGTAGATTTTTACAATTCTGCTTCAGTATGCTGTCAGAAACAGCCACTGGTAGAAATCTGTATAGCTGCGTGAATAGATGAAGGGAATGAAGAGCATGGTGAATAGAGCAGGTAAACTGCTGGCCACTGTCGTTTGCCAGGTTCTTGCACTACCCTTGCTGGTTTCTCCTTGTGTTCCCATTACCACTGAAACAGAAACACTCTTCATTAGGCTGAAGTACCATTACCTTGGCTACGTAGAACATTTTCATTTTTTGTTTCACAGTAATTCTCAGCCTATTACACTGCAGCAGGATAACTGCCACCTTAAAAAAAGGGGTGGGGGGTGCGTCGTGAAATTAAATAGAGCAACTGGATCAATTAAGTCTGCAGGACAGTATTTCAGGAAAAAAAAATAAGAGATTAATCTCTTTCCTAGAATTCAAGTGACAGTATTAACCCTCATTCATTTCCTTTCATGTAGTAATACAATAAAATATTTGACCCTGCAAAGGATATATTACATATAAAAGGCCTAGTTTTAGATTCAGCTTCTTATGCCTTTGAGGGTTTATGGATCAAAATGCTTGGCACAAAGTTTAGAGTAAAGTTTCCTTAAAAATCAAGATCACAGTCACAAGTTCACAATCAAATGAAAGAGGTATTAATTCTTTCAATTACTGCACTTTGTTCTCCCCTGATGAAATTGCCTCAGTAACCCTGGTGGGCTGCTCAGAGCAGCAGGTCATAATAAAGGTCAGTTTAAGCCAGGAACAGCCCTAATTTTTTAGAGCTGAAATACGTTAAAAACTGAAGGCGGAACTGAAGGTAATTAAGCTATTAGCTGCTTTTATTTGACCAACCATATCTGCTTTAGGAAGACAACAGGTTAAGTAACCAACAAGCCTTGCTCACATAAGGCAAAGCCATTAAAGTGAATTCTAATTACAGCTCAAAAGCAGATAAACTGGAAGTGTGACAGTACCATTGATCAGAACACCAAAATCATGAATTCTGTTTATAACGGTTCACTTTTCATGTGCAGAAATACTGTTTTCAAAAAAATTGTTTTTCTCCTCATTTTTTTTTTTTTGAAAGGCATCTGTTTCATAATTCCACAAGACAACTCAGCATGCGGATTGATGTGAGCGGGACTACCAGCCCTGCTGAA
>NW_010400943.1:1410-62643 GCF_000710305.1 Buceros rhinoceros silvestris
ACTACCAGCGCTGCTGAACTTCTGTGACAAAATAAAACTTTACCATATTTCAGAGTAAGTTATTGCACAAAAACATTTATTTTAGACAGAACGGAACAGCACCCAGTTGGGGTGGCTAGAAGTCCTGAAGGCCTGGTTTCTAGGGGAGCTGTAGAAAAAGTCAGGAGGGACAAATTAGAGTAGTTGAGCTACAATTAATTTGGCTTTGATGACAAGGTACTCCTACACAGTTTTCACTACTCCGTACTTAAACTTGACTTCAAACCATTTCCCTTCACTCCTCCCGATCTCCTCAAAAGTACAACCAGTTTTTCTGCTGCCCTGGGTAAGGAGCTAGATATGCTGTTCGGTTTGCAGTCCCTTGTAGAAAGTGGCAGAGACTGGTATCCTGGTTAATGCCACTCCCCTCGTATTTACATTTGAATTTCTGATTGTGTCTTTCTAGAAAGTAGGTCTCTAAACCCTAAACCATGAACAGCTTAACCTGTATTGGCCTGAGAGCACTATTCTGCCTGGTTATCAAAGTGCTTTGGAAAGTAACCGCTGAATTTAGCAAGTGATCGCATAAGGATAACTCCTACCAGTTGCTAGATTGCTAATAGTATTTTACATCCCATTGCCATCAGAAATGCCGTGATTTAGCAGCAGAACACTCAGTATCCTCAGAATAGCTGTTTCCATTTAATTGAAAGCAAGGTGAAGAAGATTATAATATTATAGATAATGAGCTCTGAAGAAAGTGGGTAGTCTCTAATTTCAGATGCCTTTAGGGTCAGATTTTATCTCCAAATATTATCTGGAAGTATATCAATTAGTGGGGCATAACTGACCATGTTACTGCTTACACAGTATCAACAGTACATTAAAGTGATTGCTAAGTAGAGAAGTTTGCTAGCTGCAAAGAACCTCTTATCTGACATTTGCCTTTAGAGGTGGAACATGCAGGCTACTTCCTGGATTCTGACTTCTCAGAACCTGACAGTAAGTCACAGCAAATAATACAGAAATGATACAAAATTCTCTGGATCTTTGGAGTTTTGCTACTAATGATTAAGGACTCTAAAGTCACTTTAAAGAAAGCAATACTATATATATATATTTATCTAATGATGAGACATTTTCTTCATTAGGATTTAGCAACAACTGTGTGAATGTTTGTTACCTGATGAAATGAGAGAGCCTTTCTGTTACACATTAATAACCTCTGCTCCAGTCCTTGGGTTTGGTTTTTTTTTGGTAATATGGAAAAGAAAAAAAATTCTCTTATCGCTTTGTTGTTGCCTGAATCCTTCTTGAAAATAGTGGTGAATAGTGCCTGATGCATTTTATTCAGATTTCTAACAGATATAACTACAGCTTCTCCTAGAAATTTACTGAAAAGAATGATTAATCATGGATTAAGGAGAAAAGACGCAGTAGAGCGAGACTGACTTTAAAATACAGCATGATTGTTGCCTAAAATTACACTCAACTTTCAAGACTGAATTCGAGAATGTAAGTGGTCAAATGAACCAGTTAGGCACAAATTATTTAAAGAAATAAACCCTGCTGATTTCTCTGCCTAAAAATATTTGTTGAGAATTGAACCTAGTGTGTAAGCCAAAAAAAGCCCCGAAACAACCAAAAGGCAGTGCAGACAAACATACCTTCAATACAGAATGGCATACCATAGAAATTACAGGCAAGAACTATACAGTTTTATTATGGTGATGAGAGTGTAGGTATATAAGCACCAATTTCTCAGCGTACTGTAGTTATATAATTCTCCCCTTGCTGTTGTTAGGTATGCAAAACACTTGTGCCACTGTAGTGTTTTATTTCTTAAAGAACACTACGTTTTCCTTTGGGAATAGAGGCCAGGACATTCTTTCCGTTTTAGCAGAGATATTAGGTGACTTGTCAATGTAAACACGGTTATATATGGAAGAAGCACTAGGTTTAGGACTTAGATTTCCACTTTCACCTCTTCAGCCTGTAGTATATTTACTTTGAATTCTTAGTCTTTAATAAAGTAATATTAAATGAAATCTCAAATGTTTGCTGATGATGCTTCTACCTCTAGTACCCTTAAAATCAACTTTGGCTCTCAATTAAATAAACTCTCTCACTGATTTAAGAATAGTTTAGGGAATCAGAAAGCAGTGTGAGATGTCTGTTGAGCGTCCGCTGGCTATATAATTTGTCTGCTTCAGCACAGTCCTGTCTGTCTCAGTCTAGGTGGTTTTGGAGTTTGTTGTGTTTGCAACTGGATTTAATAGGTATATACCTCATCGCAGAGGATGGTCTTACAGATTACATGTATGCATCCCCTATTTGTAAAAATGTAGTTATCACTGAGTGGTGTCTTTACATGTACATATTGCAAAATGTAAAGACCCTGCGCAAGCTTTGCCTAGGCAAAGTTAAACATCAGAAGAAATTGGGGCTAGTCAAAGCTCAGCTGTGGAATTTGTCTTCTAAATCCTTGTTTTCATCCTGTAAGAGCAAATGTTTGGTTTTTATGAGATATGCTGAATGAGCTGCAGGTTTTATGTATGGACAATGGTCCCTGGGAATGGATTTTATGAACCATACAGTTGCTTGCCATTAAAATTGATTTATGATTCAAATGACTTTTGGAGGCTGAGCAGTTTCTGCAGGCTGAGTACTGAAGTATGCCTCTGGAAGGCAAGGGTGGCTGTGCCCTGTCCTCCTCCAGTCCAGATCTAATGAATGTGTGTAAATAAGATAAGATACAGTATGAATACATTCATTTAAGCTTTCTTTTCCCCCCAAAGGTGTATCTTACACAGTTCATACTGCTCAGCAGCGTGGAGTGACCTGTGTCAAAAGGGACTAATAGTGATTGAGAGAACATTGCTAATCTTATTTGAGGAGATTTTTGTTTGTTTGGAGTGCATACAACTAGGAAGTGAAAAAAAAAAGAAATCAGTGTCTGTAATAACATCTACAAATTGCTGATTATTAGATCATGATTCCCTTTTGCTTTTGGGTTCCTAGCAAAGACAAGAATCTCTATGCTGTTATTCTTCTAAAATAAACCTTATTACCAGTTTTGAAACTAAAACAAATTTATACCTATACAGAGGTAGAGATCAACTTGTTTTTAACACTTGTAAGCCAAGATCAGGTTACCTGGCTTTTAAAGTTATGCAAGATTTTTTCAGATTTTTCCTTTTTGTTCTTTGATAGCATGAAGAAGAATACCCATTGGTAGTTTACAGGGGAAAAATCACCACCTATTTGCTATAGTGTGTGGAGGTTGGGATTTTAAGTTCTGTAGGGTTTTTTTAATGACAAAACCCACACATGATTATTAGGCATGAAAATAAAAGCAAAATTTATTTAGTTTCATACTGATTTCCAGACACTGGAAAACTGGAAAAAATTTCAAAGAAATTAACTTTTAAGGGCAAACTTACCAACCAAGGTATGCAATGAGAATGCCCCTCCCAGCAGGTTAGTAGCATTTTGCACGATCAGAGCAGCGTGAGTGTTCTGGCAAACCAAACACTCCATTTGCTATTTTTATTTTAGGTTTAAAAGGCTGAACTAGAGGGAACAGCATTGTAACTAACTTGAAGAACTGGGGTTTGATTTTTAAATAGATTTGTGTTGGAAGACACGTGAGACACTCAACACCCGTATTATCTGCTCCTCATTTCAAAACACTCCTGTCACAACAGTATTCAGTTCCTCTTCAGTAGATCTCTATACTTATAGAAAGTTCCCAGTGCCTACAGAATTCTTCCCAGAAGTCATCACTATTTTTCCTTTAGTAGTATTCTGTTCTGTAAATTGCCATCGCTCCTTAAATTATTCTTCTCCATGTGGAGTATTTATGCTGCTTGGCATAAGTTCTTCCAGGGGCTTTTTGTTACATCAAGCCACTGCAGCAGAGGACTGCAGGAGGGGACCTGCCAGTGCATTTGAACCACAAACCTGCCACTGGTTAGCTCCTTTTCTTGACAGTCTTAATGAATGGATCCCTCAAATTAGACACCTTTGGCACTATAGGTGGAGTCTCTCTGCCCTGAATGGTTACATTGCCTTCTGAGAGCTGCAATTCAGTGGCCTGGGGTTTTTTTTGGTTGGTTTTGGGGTTTTTTCCTAACTTGATGACAAAGGGTTTTCTGCAGGCCAGTCTCAAATCAATTACCGAAAAGAAAAAGATCTTGGTGCAGAGAAGGGTGTTGTAAAAATAAGACCAGTGTGTGGCCTCAGATCCTATGATTTGCTGCTATTAAGGTAACACTTGACAGCTGCGCTCAAATTTTACCCCTCAATGACTTCTCTGCTTAACACTCAACCAAGCATATTCTAGGTTTCCTAAAACACCTATTTATGTTTTATAACTTTCACTAAGGAACTTCTACAGTATTTATAAAGAACTTCTCTGTCAAGAAAATTTAACTATTTTAAGGTGTCTTCAGTGTACTCAGAGAAGCCATTCTTCTGCTTCAATACAATACAAATGAATGAAAGAGCAGTTTTGTATCCCATGTGGTAAAACAGCATCCCTGCTGTCACTCCAGATTAATACCTTAATGTAAAAATCTATAGTATGTACTTTGACAGTGATCAAGACGTATTAATATGTTTTATAAAAAGCTGTTTCTCTTTCAGTGCTTTAAAAGGTAGAAATTGTTACTACAAATATTTTTAAGAAGAGCTTTGATAGCTGTCTTTAGGGATGCTGGACTATGTGAACAGACCCCATCCACAGTCCTAAGTAAAGTGTCTAAATCTAGGAGGCAGGGAGGGTGATTTAAAACTCACATTGGCATTTCTTTATCAGCTTTAGGTGCAATATGAAATGTTCTGATGCGGATGTTATTTGCATCAATTGTATGTGATGTCTGATAGTCACCAAGATTTAGTCAGGTTTTCTGGGCTGTAAAGGTGGACACCTAAAATGCAGAGTTATAAATGTAAAATTATATTTTCTGCGTGAAAGTACACGGCCTCAGTTTGCCAGCAGAGGGGCAAGCTGCTGTGAGGAAAGGAGGTACGCTATCCTAGTGCCACTGCCTAGAAAAATGAGGGTGAGATACCACAAGTGGTAACACTTTTTTTCCACAGACACCTTCCACAATCACAGGGAAGAGCTTCCTAAGTTACTGCAGAAGTATTCAGTGAAGCATAAATGCACCACATCTTGAAGAATGATGCTGTTGTTTAAATCTCAGCATGAGCTCACCAGCCTCGTAACCCAGTCCTCGTGCCCTGTACTGCCCCACAGAGCTGCAGGCAGCAACTCCTGGTTCAAAATCAGAAAAGGACTGGGGGTGCAAAGACTTCAATTAACAGTTCAGTCCTCCTTAATACATATATATATATAAAACCAGAAAGTAAATCAAAATAATGTTGTGAAAAGAGGAGCAAACAACTGGATCTGGCATTCCGAAGAAAAAATCCAGGTTGTGTCTACAGTAATTTTTTCTTGCCCGTTTTGCCATGGTTTGCATGGGGGAAAATAGAGCAGATGGTTTTCTTTCACATGCCTTTACTATAGTGTATAATTGTAATTTTGAAAGAGAAAAACAATTCTTCAAGCTTACAAAATGATACAGAAGCACCAAAATACTCTTGGTTTGAGCTTATTAAGGGAGCACTTTGTAACAGGCAAACCACAATACTTTGTGTCTAGAACTGATTTTTTTTAAAGCATTTAATAGGATAGTTTCCATGGCAACTTGAACTGAACAGATTGTTCATTGACTTCAGTACATTTCTATTAAACATCTTCTCTGTCTCTCCAGCTCTTTCATCTCTTTGGATGCTTATTCATTATACCTTTTTATAGATATCCTTAAACGAGATCAGACTCCACCTTCCTGTGCTCTTTAACAAAAACAAATGTTGAAGGAAGAGTTTCATAAGCATTCTCTGAGTTTTCTAGAGTCCATTTTCTATCACATACTCCTGTTTTAATTGGTTTCACTATAGAACCAGAATCTGTAACTCAGAGAGATACCACTGCTTATCAGCAAAATGGACATCTCGGAAATATTCAGCATTAAAAGCCCAAATGGCTTCTGGATACACTTGGTCATTTTACTAAGACCTGTAATGATTAATGCTGCACAGCATACAGGAATAAAACTGTGATCACACCAGAAGTTCCTTACGTTCCCAGGTAAAGAGAAAACACATGATTAATATAGTACATTCTAGATCTGACCCCTTTAATAATGTTTTCAATGTTTATCTATTTTTGAAAGGTAGAAGTCCCAATGAAAATTCTTCTGCTAATGGAGATGTGCAGTTTGCCCTTTATCATACTGGAATATCAACCCCTGGAGTACTGTGACTGAAGGGTTAAATAAATCACTGGGATTGAATCTTTGATGTAGAGAAAACGGAATCAATACACAGTGACAACTGATATGAAACACAGTAAATGGAGGAAAATGGTCTTTGGTTTAATCCACAGAGCTTTAGTTAAATGAGGCTTTCAATTTGACATTGCCCATTAGTTTTAGGAATATTTGTGTTCTGCTTCTGCATTTAAGACTTTCAGGGCCTTTTCATTATCTCTCTTGAATATGTAAGTTTCAAGCTACAATAATCAGACAGGCTGGAAATGTTTTTATAGTCTTGGTAGCAATGGAGTCAGTTTTTCGTCAGTTCACTAAAAGCTTTCCTCCTGCTACCCTAAAGCCTAGATTTGTATGTGCTCTGGGTGGGAAATGACAGTGAGCTGTAACAATTGTCACTGCATGGGAACAACTTTTAATCAAGAGCTTGTTTCCTCTCATCAGAATGAGAGTAAGTCTCTTTGAGGGCTTTTTTCCTCCACCTCATTTTGGTTTTGCTTGTTGCTTTTCAAGTGAGCTGTCATATATTTTGTAATTAGAAAACATTCTGTACTTGCAGTAGATTGGGTTATGTAATTTTCTTAATTCAATAGATTGATTGTCACTGCTGAACAGAAAACCTTTTATTATCTTTTAGTCTTTTTTACATCTACTTTCCCTAGATCTTTGATATACTTGGGGGGGGTGGGGGGGGAAGTGCTCTCTCTCCTTTGCATGTGCCATTGCATAAGTAAATACAGTCTGACACTGGAAGGTCAAGGAAATGCCTCAGTTAACGTAACTTCCTTTCAGGTACAAAAATGTGTTTCCATGTTTTGTAGATGTGAAATATTCCTCTACCCCCAATACCAGAAAAGGCTAAATATATTTTTAAGGTTCTTACTTGAAGTTTTCACATTTCCCGAATTTGAAAGTTATCAAGTCTATAAGCACATGATCAGGAGTGTATTCACTCTACAGTCATCTGACCGTATGTTTTGTTTTAACTTTTTCTCTAATTAGTCTAAGTATTCTTCAGACTGAGTAAGGTTGTCTTAAGAGCCTTGTTTTCACAAGACAATAATTGGATGCTCTTTTCTTCTGGAATTCTTTAATAGGATTCACTGATGCCAATTTTCCAATACTTCCTTTTGGCCTGAATGCACTTGAAATAAGGCAAACAGTAGGTTTCTAATTAAAACCAATTCTTAAAGATAAAACTTGTCTGACCTCTGGAAGTAAGTGGCATCATATTGACAGACTGGCAAAGTTGAGAGATTGAACAGCAAGTATAAATGAACACAGCGAAGAGTGAAATCCTGTATCACATCTGAGAGCATTCCAGCAGCAAAAGACCATCCATATCAAACCAGGCATAGTCAGGACAGCAAGTTCTGCAAATTGAGAATATTCTATCAAGCACACGTATTCTCTTTGGAGCTGTTGCTCCCCAAAATTAGTGGCCCAAAACATATTCCTGAGGTGTTAATATGGGTGAAAATACCTGAAACTCATCAGTTTACTGTGCTTTTAGTTTTTCAATCAAGTCATGAGTAGTGTAGTCATCACTCCAGAAAAGGCTATCGAGATTGCTACCACATGAATCTTTGGCTGGTGCTTCCACAGAGCATTCTCAATAAGAGGTACTGTCAGCTTTTATTTTTATTTTTGGAACTCTATATTTTGGGTACTCATTGTAAAACTTAGATTATTCCTTCAGTAATACAGTACCTGACAGCAACAGACCTGAGAAAGAATAGAGAACTACTTATTAGCAATTTAGGCAAGATTTTTTTTTTTTAAGTGGGTATTTCCCTTCTGCCTTTCAGTGCTGTAGGGATTTGGTGATTACAAGTGTTCTAGATCTTGAAACGTTTGTGCATAGCTGGTAAAAAATAATCAGCTTGCTTTTAATTTAGTTACATTAATTTAATTGAACATTCATTTACCAAATGTATACTACAAAGCTCAAGCTTTTTCTGAGTTATTTTAAATTCAATTCCCCTGCATATTCCTCCCAAAAAGCCAGATCTTAGCCTGTGTTAGTGTTGGTTTGTACTGTTGCAATGACCATCACCAAGTGTTTCTTGAAGCACCTGCTGTATTTTGGAGCACTTCTAGATGAGCCGATGAGTACGCTGGTAGTTGGAACCACACCACTCATTCGCGTTCTTCCTGCCTGTCAGTAAGAAAGGTTATTCTGGAAGACGCAGCATACTTATGAAGAACCCTGATACTTCTTTGTTAGCTTAGTTTACACTGGAGATTTTGTGGCTCGTTCCAAGAATGAGAAAATGCAAAGGTATCCGTGCTTGTCCATTTCCGCTGTGCCAGCTGATACTCATCCCCAGCTGTGCCTTTGTCTTCAGTGTATGTTCGGTACTGATCTAACCCCCAACTCCTCTTGTTCAGTGACTACCAAGATATTCTGCTAAAATTCAGCCATTTTTAGCAGCTCAGCTGTGTAAGGTTGCTTAGAAACCAGCCTTCTCATCCCCCACATTCTCGTGACAGATCTCCTATGCAATAACATCACTGTATGACACATTTGTATCCAGACACTATTCCTTTTCCACTTGAGATTCTCTGAGTAAAGGTGGTTGGTGCTTCGCACAATTCGTAAAACAGCATGTAGTTAATCCCTGGAGTATTAAATCGCTGCCACAGTCAAAATGAGCTCGTTTCAAATGTGAGCAGTTCCTCACTCCTGAATTTAGTTATTGATCTTTCCTTTCTGAGAGTAATTTCTAATTTTGTTTTACAGACTGAGTAGCTTATTACAGCTTTAAGCTAATCTCCATGCCCTTTTTTGTTTCTGTTTCTAATGCTTGCTTTCTTCCTCCTTTATATTTGTACAAGGCATCTCATATGAGGTATAAAAATGCTTAATATTTATTTTTTAAAAATTTCGCTAATAAGTAGCAAATAAATCAACTTGAAGTTGATGAGAATCATCAACAGCCACTTCATATTTTCATATCTTTTTGACTTTAAGGGGTTTTAGTACTGTTTTCACTTCCTTACTCCTCCTCTGTTTTAAAACAGTATCGCACTCCTTCCAGAATGGCAATGTGTTGGTCTGACAAAATAACGAGAGAAGTTAAATGCCAAATCTGGCAAAAACAATATTTGATATTGACAAAGACAGTAAGGTCCATCGTAGTTTTCTTGTTAAGTCTCATGTAAGAACCACATGCAACGTCATTCAAAACTACAGTCAGTGCTTTCATGGACTGTGTAATGTATAATCAGTGAATCATATAGTTTGAAATTATTAATTAGCATAGTTTTCATATATTTCTGGTAATTTTATTTTGTAACTATAAAACTTCTGGTTATTATTTGAACAGCATTTAAAACATTATGAACCAAGAATATAATTTCTGTAGTGTTCGGACTCAGCTAGAAGAATGTATTGGAAATGTCATTAAAGTGCAAAATTTAACATCAAGGTAATGCAAACATGATTTAAATATACATTCTGCTTTATAGAGCATAAAGGCCTAAACCCTGCCATAAAGAAGTAGTACAGTCAAGATACAAAGACTATGAGAAATTTAAGAGAGTTTCCTGGGGCAGAAAATATTTTAAGGAGGGTTTATGAAAGAAAGGGATTTAAAATTGATTTGTAGACAGAGCTGAGCTGTCTGCTTGAAAAAAAGCCAAACTGAAATAACAGCCAAAAAGAACAGTAAAGGGATCATAAATTAACAGAAATGAATAGGGCTAGAACATGTAATGTGTCGCAGGTGAGGATAAAGTGTTACACTGAATACTGTGAAAGAAAACCAATGAATGAAGGGATGATTCTGAATGACAATTCAGTTCTGATGGACCTGATTTTGTCACTAGCTTTAAAATTGCGCAAGAAAAGTGATCTTTTGCAACTAATGAGGAAAGAGGTAGAACATTAACTGCTGCATTTAGTTGAGTGATAACAAACACAGAAAAATATTCTTTGCCAAGCTGCTCGCATATCTAGAGAAGTGTTTGCAGTATTCGTGAAGAAAATTTAAGGAGAGCCATCTAAAAGTGAAAGGCAGAAAGTAAAACATACAAACCCACTACCCTCAAGTATGGCAGTGTCACAGGCAGGTGGCTTTAAAAATATTTTTTTAAAAGTATAAGTCATTCTTTTAATACTTATCCACAGCACAGTAGCAAGAATAATAACGCTTATTCTTAGCACAGTATCCCAGCCACAGGAACCTCCCATGTTCCAGTTTGTGCCCAATGCCTCGTCCTGTCACTGGGCACTGCTGAAAAGAGCCTGGCTCCATCTGCACCCTCCCTTCAGATTTCTATACCCGCTGATGAGATCCCCTGAGCCTTTTCTTTTCCAGGCTGAGCATTCACAGCCCTCTCAGCCTTTCCTCATAGGACAGATGGCCCAGTCCCTTAATCATCTTAGTGGCCCTTTGTTGGACTCTTTTAAGTAGCTGCATATATTGTACTGGTGAGTCCAGGACTGGACACAGCACTCCAGATGTGGCATTACCACCGCTGAGGTGAAGATCAGAGGGGAAATATGTGTATAACCTTCCCCCGCCCCGTCCCGCTTCTAGCCTTCCTCCTTCTTATGTACAAGGAAAACACTATCTAAATTCAGTTTTTAGATGTGGATAGAGTGGGATCAGTAGAAAGTCTGGTTTCAACACACTGTAAGCATTTGTTGTTTTATTCTTAAAACCACTTTTCTTTTCCAAGGGGATAATGTTTGATTTGGCTTTAGTTACATCTCATACTTTTTGTACTTTCATGCCTCTTTTGAAAAATGTTTTACTCCCTGTTCTCAAATATACAGTAGACTTACAGTGCATTTCAACAATTCTGTTTGCCAGCATTTTAATATCCGTGAAGAAAGCTCAGCAATGTACAGTAATGGAAAACATGGGCTCTCTTAATAGCACAATAATAGTCATTCTTGCCTCACAACCAGAAAGCAATCTCTGTGTTTCACAAATTTACTTACATTGCACTTAAAAAGCCCTGTGGCTTAGGCACCCTTAAAGTTCCACTACCTTGTTCGGACAAATTGTGTAGCACAGAATGTCCACAATCTACAGAAATGTTAGGGAGAGGCCATATATATATATATTACCTGGTCTTCAAAGTCAAATTCTGTATAAACAGTATCTCCAGAATCCATAATCAGACTGCAATCAAGTTCATTTGGCCCTAAAATAGGAAAGAAAATTAGAGTTCAGAAATGAAATGGAAATTTTCACTTTATGTGATGGAACACTGTAATATTTCCAATTGTCTGCATGTATACAAAAACTGTGATCCAAAGAACCATTCAGGTCTGCTAGAGTACCCACTACCAAAGCCTTCAAAGCCTCCATAAAAGCTACCACAAATCTTAATAAGGAATGGTTATACTAAAAGATTAATTGTTTCAGCTAGATTGCAAATTTATTGGGCAGGGTGTTCTGTGCCATGATCTGCAGTTGTAAAATTGCCACAGGGATCCCGGCTCAAGGGAAAATACAAACCATGTTTAGGAAAGAGAAAGGAAATACTAATTGGTGATTAGCAGACAAGGATCCTGGAGTGGTGTTGATGAGTGACTACAGCAGCAACAGGCTCCATTCCTATCTTACCCAATCCAAGGCAACTGCCCAACCTGCTCCTTCTCCCTGTCGTCCTCCTCTGGCAAGATCAGCAGGTCATGAAACCTCTTGCACTTGGGATGACAAAATTCAGTTGCCGAGAAGCCCTGACCTGGCTGAACTTTACAGTTTAGCTTCAGCCGAACTGCTGAAGGTGCAGGATAACAGAAATCTGGCTTAATTCAAGAAGTCATGCAGGAGTTAGTCACTGCTAAACCAGAACAGGAGGATAAAGCACTAATCAGCTTTCTATATAAACATAGGAAGGGTGTAGCATGAACATCATATTCATATTCTGGCACTATCATCCCATTCAGATTATCCCAATTCTGGGCAACAAGAAAGGAAACAGTCTCCTAACCCCTCCAGATAGTGCAGCCCTAAACCAAAGCTTGCCCATATTCAACACAGATTAAAACGTCATCAGGTGTGTGACTACAGCAGTATTTTTTACAGAATTATTACATGAGAAGGACGAAAGTACTGTAATGACACAGATGTAAAAATTGTAACCAGCCAGTAGCCACAAGTGAGTCCAATCACTATCATCATGTGGGGAGCAACAGGCAACACCAGGGGAAGTATAAGATGTGCTTTGTTTTGTGCCTTCCTGTTCTGTCAGACAAGATCACTGATGAGGAAGAGACTATAACTCCCCCCCTCCTGGGTTACAGGTGTCTCTACCTGGTATGATCTTCCTGCAAGCACTGGCATTGAGGATACACAGTTTTAAGACTGCTGCTGACCTAGAGTTGTTTTCTCGCCATTAGAGATGTTTGTATGGGTGGTGGCTCTCTGTAACAAGCACAATCAATAACAGATTTTGCAGTTCAATTTGTCCCAGATGCATTTACATATTATGCGCTTTCGTTTGCTTTTAAAGTTTTCATAGTAATAATCCATGTAGGTGGTGAACTACACATCGCTAAGAGAAAAAATAGAGGAGAGGAATACATGTCATGATGACCAAAATCTAACTGCTTGGTAGAGATGATAATGCCAGGGTGTCTTAGTTTGCAACCCATATTACAATTGCTCCCAAATTCACCTCTGATGCAACTCTGGTCTGTGTAAGAGATACCAGGGAAAGCCTTGGGTCTACCATCTGCTGGTGATTTTGGTTTTTTCCTCCCCTTTATGTTCATGTATACTTTATCAGATTGCTAAAAAAAAATACCGGAAAGGGACTGATACGTTGAATGTCATACATACATATGCAACATACTTGCTGCCATATACACTTTACAGTCTTTTAAAAATACCCATCTTTAAAAGATATACTCAACCAAACAGATTTACAACTGCTGAGATAATCTTTTTTGATTTATTTTACACAGCTGACATCTCACTCTTCACATTGTATTGCCGTTGATCACGTACTCTAACCAAGCCTCAGCTGTCATCAGCACTGGCCCACCTTGACACACCAACTCTTTTAAAGCCACTTGTGCACAAGTATTTGATTAATTGTCACTTAACTACCAAAAGCAGTATATATCCTTAGCTAGAACCATTAATATGAAGTATCGTGCCACAAACTTAAATGTAAAGGTCAGGCTGAAAATGAATACTCATGCATAATGCATCTTAAGTGATAAAAGCCATAATGGTTATACAATTTTAATATGGTCAAGCATCTTAAGGCCTTTTTTCTTGAACTAGGACACCAGTTTCCTTGGGGAAGTTTAGCTTCTTTCTAGGGTATATTCAAGGAAGGTCAGGAAAATTAAAAATACATGTCTGTTCTTTCTTGGTTCAATGAAAACTAACAAAATTCATAGCCATCTATGATTGAATAGTGTATAGAATTCTTTACCCTTTCCAACTGCCTAAAGACAAACCTAGCACAAATGAGTTATGCAAATACTCCAGGACAAGATAAAGTACTGGGGCAACATACAGGGGTACTTGTGATGTCCCTGGTGCAGTGTGAGGAAGCGTGAGTAGTCTGCAATCCTGCCACTCAGTTTATTGTTGGAGGGAGCACATTTTGCTGAGTTTGGACTACATCTTGCTAAAACAGGTCTTCTCAGGGAGGACAACAGGCTCACTAACTAGCTGCTAGTATGCGTAGCAGCAGAAGCATACCAGATAGCCGCTTTGCAAGATACTGGGAGTCAGTAACCCTAGTGGTACACAAGGCTAAAGCCAAAGGGAGAGTGTTAGACAGGGTGGATAATTCAAAACTCAGCTCAGGTTTTCTAAGCCCAAGGTTCAGTTGGCAACATTTTGTGTAAAACTTGCAGCAGTGATCAGCTATCAAAGGAGAAACATAGAACGTTCGCTTAAGGAAAAGGAGGATTGGTTAAAGTGTTCAGAAGCAAACACGCCCTGCTGCTTTCAGCTCGGCACAGCTCATACTCTGACAGCAAAACAGCTGATCATAAGTCAGTTTTATTGCCTTTTCTAGTCACACTGTTCCTCCTTTGATAAGTTGGTACACTGAGAAAATACTTGTTTACCATTAGGAGGAATGTCTTACAGCCTGAATTGTCCTAATTCCTTTTGGAGTGATGCCCCATCCCAGTGAATAATCTCATGTCTTCATTAAGTGAGAGCCTTTGTGTGCTTGTATGAACCTATTGCAAATGATCTGAGTAGCCATATCAATTTCAAAAGGGGAAACTCAACAGTTCAAAAGAAAGAAAGAAATTCATGAAGGCACTACTACCATGGAGAAATAGCTTACAAAGACCTGATCTGCAAAGGTATGCTTTTGACTTAGAACATGCTTCCTCAATTTCAGTGCACGCATGAAGCTGAGGTAAGGGAAACCTGGTCATTTTTCATGTTTTCCTTAGGGGAAAAACAGAAATGATTTTATTAGGTACAGTACTGCAGAAATAAAAAAAAAAAAAAACCACTTGGAATTTTTATTAAATTCCTGTTAACTGAACAATCAGCTCTCCAGGGAGGAGCAGGCTGCAGAAAAAAAGAAAGAGCAGATCAGCTAGAATGGATTCCATTTTTTTTGGTAGGCTTTTTATTTTGAGACTGAAGGCATCATTCATAAAGATCTGTCTTGATAGGAACCCAAGAGTATCCAATGACACAGCACCAAGGGACGACTTGAATTAATGGGTGGCTGCAGTTGTACAAGGGTGTGCTGACAGAGGCCACCCCTGCCAGGTCAGGGCAGATGACTCCTCTGCCCATGGAGGAGTGCAGGGCTGTGCTCGATCACTTCCTTCACCATGAAGCTGTACTTTTAAATTTTATGCTGTATTTTCTGTATTGTTTGTTGCTCCTAGGCTGAATTGCACAGGATTGGTCATGGAAAGCTCAAGGGTATGGCTGTTGTGGGTGGGTGTGCGATTCTTACCACAGAAATGCGCCCCAGAACCCAGGGGCATCATGGCTGTTAATGTCTCTGGTCAAATAAAGTATCTGTCTCAGTGTTCCGAGCCTGCATATGTGTCACTTTCTCTGAAAGTGTGTTCATCCTTAAGTTTTCATGAATGCAACTGGCAAGCATTCTTTTTCACAGTTCACTGAATTAATTTAGTCAATGAAACTAAATTGTACTGATCTGTCTAAATTTATCTGCAGTTGATTTAACTTCCTATAACAAGGTAGCTAAGCCCCATCATGTGAGTTAATTAAGTCTGCTCCTTGGACCAGCAAGGAGCAGATTAGCTAATGTATTTCCAATCTGTGCTTAAATCCATTACTTCAAATCCTGGTAGCAATTCTATTTAATATGGTTCATTGGCTCAAATATGCCCATATTCATATTTTAACAATTACAGTATTTGCACCGTTCAACACTGATTGACATAAAAGTAATCTAAGACTATTCTGTAAAACATGTTGCTTCTCTTAATAACATGTTTAAGCTCAATAAAATAAAAATTTCTTTTTATGTTATGGAACACACTCTGAAGCACAGTCTAATAACTCATTCCATGTTGTGTATAAGCACTTGGGCAAAACAAATGCTTAGAAGATAAATTTCAAGTGGAATATAATAGAAATAATTTCCCAAAGAACTGATTAGCATTAGAATGATTACAGTTTAATTTTGCTCAGTAAGATTTTTCTAACAAATTTTATTGTATCTTTACACTGTTGAGTTCCATGACAGGCTGTTGCTCTTAGCAACAGTCTTAATACGTTGTAGAAGGCAACAATGAGAAAATTGTATTTTAATCTATAAAAATATTCAGTTGTTTTCTTTCAGTATATGTTGTTGCACAGACGATTACAACTGCATTTTACAGGTGTAACGTGTGAATTAGATTGATGTGGAGGCACGAAAATACTAGAAATACTGTTTACATTAGCCACCAGGAACCAAAATACATTGCAATATCACTAATAATTTAAGTAAGATTAAAAGTCAAAAACAGTGAGATCAAAGCAATGCTGGCATTGCAACCTCAAGAAATTAAATATCTGGTCTCATAGTATCTCTAGAAATCCTACTTCAAATCTCCTTACTATTATTGGTGCTCAGGTTAGGCACCAATTAGATGATTGTGGTATGGCTTCTGATAAAGCTCATAGCTCTCTAGTTATTCCGGTAAGGAATTCAAGTAGATCAGTCTTTAAAGAAACTGACTCAAATTCATCCAGAATCACAACCAATCTGTGCAAATTGTTTAGCTTTTGTCAATCTGTTTGTCAGAGCTAGCAGCTCTGTGCCTCTTCTTGCTGTTCAGTGCTTAGGCTAAACACAAAAGAGGTAAGCGTGCCACTTAGAGAAAGCTGGTAGTCTTCATTCTTGTGTGCATTTTATGTTGAAGTCAACCAGTAGAAACCTGTTTTCTTTAAGTAATGCTAAATGTTTTTTATCGTTCTCAAAACCACACTAACCTCACCCATCCCTGCTTTGATAATTCATCTTTATCTCACTTTGAACATTGTCAAAATATCCTTATGGGTGGGTTTTGTAGACTAGCTAGGTTGGAACACTGATTCAGATCTTCAAAATAGGATCTCATCTTTCTGTCCGAAGCACTGCTCTTTGCAAATGTCTTGCTAGGAGAAAAAAGTAATCCCCTCTCTATCAAAAAGAGACGAGAGATGTATTGTTACTACTAAACTTCACTGTGCTTCATCAGTTCCTTTTTCCTTGGCAGCCCCCAGATGATTGTTCACGATTACAAATAATTGAGGCTACCCTACCTGTCAATTTATGGCAGATGGGTTTTACCTTAAATAGAGGAGCCATCAGAATCACGATTTTCTCTACTACACATAGCTAATCTTTGTTTTAATAAATCTAGTAAATTTTACAGGAAAACATTGCATCTAGGATTTTCTTTTTTTGTGTATGCTGTTTCATCAGACATTTATGACCTCATCTACCTATACAACCCTCAAGGTCTACTTGGAAGGCAGCCAGGGATGCCATCTGTAAAAAGAAAAATTTGTGCAGTTACCAAAGAACATTCTCCTGTTCCCCTCAGGCAAAATATTTCTGACAGATGTTACGGATTTTCAATGCTTTGATTTTTAGCTTCAATTCTTTTGCAGTCCTTTGTCCCTCAAAGGTTTTTTCGTTGAAGAAATTCAAGCCTCAGTAAGCACAAATAATAAATATATAAATAAATACCCCCCAAACGCCTGACTTGTATTCATGCACAGTTTCAGAATTATTACCAGTTATTAGGGAGGTATTATGATCACTAATGTCACAGGACTTTTCTGGTGAACACTGAGGTATCATCTGGAACTGAAACAGATAGCTGACAACTGGAAATAATGAACTTAACAAGCTTATGTATTAATAATATAGTTATTTGAGGACTATCCATAGTATTTTAAGGTGAGCCTGTAGATAAACAAGACATTAGGTGGGTTGTATGACGTTTCCAAGCGTAAAGAGATATTTTTTTGTCCTTGGTTGTGCAAATGTTTGTCAAGACTTTGCTACAGTACATACATCCATAGCTGAGGAATACGCAAAAGGCAACCCACCAATGTCAAACGCAGTATAAAAAATGTGGTTCTTTAAATCTTACATTAACTCACCTGCTGCAGCCTCTTTGTTTGCAAATAGTTTATTGTCAACTGCTGAACTTATGTCAAAGAACACTTCTTCTTCATCTCTGTCTGCATCAAACTATTGGAAAAAAAAAAGGTTGGCAATCAGACACCACTTACTACTTGGCTGAATATCAACATGTAGTGTGACTTCTCATCCCAAGCCTTCTTGACAGGAACTCTTCTGTTTTCCTCTGTGTTGTCTATTGCTTTAGGCAGAATCATTTTAATTTTGACTGAAATTTTGTAATTTTGCCTATTTTTAATAGCTTGTCAGAATCAGAAGCTACTGTAAAACTGACTTGCTCTCAGAAAATGAAGTTTCAAAGCAGAAAGTAAAACTAGTAATGCATGTTACTTTTTCAGTCATTGGACGGTTAACAAAAAGTCAGCGTAAAGACCAGAAATGTGATTATTTTAACTTCTTTCCAGAGATTAGCATAATTAACAATTTAATTTGCCAGTGAAAAATTTTCAGCAACTTCTGTACTGTCTGAAACCAATTTTTGTGACATGTATGCGTGTACAATTTCTTAAAGTAGCTGAGAAAATTGTTAGGAAAAAGTAAAGTACTTTTGAAAGTCCTCTATTATAGAGAAAAGAAAGTTTTCCTTGCTCTTGCACTAGTAGAAAGTTTATTGTCTCGGTGATAAGTTAACAAAATCAAGAAAGCAAAACTTCTTTAAAAGGGCAAATAACTAATTTCTTACCATTTTAAACTTTTTAATTTTTTTCAATCTTTCGCCTGATTCTGATTCTCCCAAGTTTTCTCTCAGCTCTGTGTTTTATATTTGTTAAGTTTCATTCATTTAGGTCATGATTTATTGAGGATTTCTTCGGAAAAAAATTGGACATGTTATTACTGTTGCTTTGGATTTTTTTCTTATTTCTTGAATTGAGGCCAGGTACGTTACTATGGAAAAAGAGAATACTGTAACCCCAAATTACAGAAGGAAGCAAATAATGGCCACATCAGATTGCTGCCCCTCAGAGCATGCTTCTTGGTATGAGTGGCTATTTTCAAACACTCTGTGTCTTCAGTGCTATAACATGTTTTAGAAAGCAGAATGAACCCCAGGGTGAAAAGCATTACACGAGGGACTTCAAGCTTGTGAACTTCAGTGGGCTCTTATTTCCAAGTTGAAGACTGTTGAGCACCGTTTTTTAGATGTCTTGCCAATACCTGCCTGTCTCATGGTAAAAATAATGGGCAGGGAAAGGCTATGGAGAGAGAAGTTCAACGCACACTAGGAACTTTGCTGCAGACGGTAACATTTGTAGACATGAAGTTGTTTTCCAAATATCTGAGAATATAGCATGACATTTAATTAGTTAATTTTAGGAAGATACTGAATTGTTTGTCTAACACCCACCGTTGTGTATAGAAGCATAACGCTCTTTCCATTATGCATTATGATGACTTATGCGTTATCTATACTACTTAAGCTGTTCTGTCACTGGTAACGAAATTTGCTTTCTTAAGGAATTTTCCATCATCTCCTCAAGGCAAACTCAGAGGCAAATATCTGCCCAAGAATAATTATTTTGAGTGGTAGATGTCAGAAATCATTTGAAAATAGGGGAAAAGCATCAAAGAGACACAAAATGCTTCTGCAGACTGGGTCTGTGTGAACAGAAGAAAACGGAAGCTTGTAGGAGGCCAGTGTATCCCAGAAGGAGGAAACCATTATAAAAAGTTTGCTGCAAACAGGCTTAACTCTCAACACCTGTCCAAGCGCTCAAATCTTAACTGGTATTAGTCCCGAATTAAATAGTTAAGGTCTTAATATTTAGCTTTATGCTTAGCTCAGCCCTCGAGTTCACTTCCATCACAGAGGAGCCTGCTATAATTATCAATAAATGGAGCTTTCTGATTGGTTCTTGAAATGGAGTTTCTGGCTCCGACTTCAAGGAACTCAGAAGGTCATCCTGTGATGCAGCACAGTTGTTCACCTCTCTGGGCAGATATTTACCTATTCTTGAAGAGTTCTTTTGCCACTCAACTGTTAATCAAAACTCAAAGCGTTATTTTTTATTCATAAAGCAGAAATTTGTTTCTGTTACCTATTATCTTGTGTCAAAACCAGGGCTTGTGGATGAACAGGTCTTAAATGAAGCTGCTGGGCTACTCTTGGGCAATTTATTATCCATGCACAAAGAGCTGCTTTGGAATTTCCTTGTTGATAAGAAAAAACTATAAATCTCTGAATTCTGCACTGGTCTGTTCTGAGGAAGTGAGGGGATATGCATTTTCTTCTGCTGCTTCTCAGCAAAATAATGTGCATTTCATTAGATATGCTAGGGAAGACATATCATATAATATGATGTTTGTGGGTACGCGTATGCATAAAAACCAGTAAATTGTAATCAGATTGTGTCTGTTCATTACTGTGAAGGTCACGCCGCACTTGGAGAGATGACAGGCTTGCTTTCTCATTAGTAACATGCCTCTGAATAATACAGTTTACCATGAAAAAACACACGATCAGTCTCAAAATGTTCCGAAGGTTCCAAGAATTTGAAACATCAACTTCCCCCATTCAAAGAACACCAGCTGTGCTTCAGTACTCTGAAAAATCTGGGCTTTGTAATGAAAGCCCATATTATCGCCCAAAGAAACCCACTTATTCGAACCTTGCACACAGACTCAGTTTTCTCCTCATAAAATGGGAATTGTAATACCATGAGCCACAGGAAGGCAAGGTAGCTTTCACAGAGAAATTATTTTGAAAGAAACTAAGTAACCCTTTGAGTTCTGTAATTCATTGAATTGCTAAGTATTTTAAAATTAAATCCTCTGATAATTCTTGGAGGCTTGAATAAAACACAAAAGGTACTCAACTCTACTCACAAAGAACAAACAGCAATAAAACTCTTATTTTAAACTGACCATGTCTAAATCTAAAGCTTTCTGTCCCTGTTGAAAACAAATCCCTACCTGCTCACAGCACAGCTTTGTGCACTATAAGCTATTATCTACTGGTATCTTTATGGAAGGCTCAGTTTAGTTATAGTCGAGGACTATCTTTTATAGAATTATAATTTTATTAAACATGTCACTGAAAGCATTTGCAATATACAGGACGCGGTAATTGTATCATTATCTGGATTGATATAACCTTTACTGGTTATGCAGGAAGAGGCAAAGTATCTCTTCCCTGTGAGGTCACTGAGGTCTGACCTCGCTCTACAGTGTTTCCCTCAACGAGGCATTAATCAGGTTTTTGTACTTTGCTATCTCTGTTTTGTTGGGGCGGGAAAAGATGAGGGAGGACCTCAGAGGACAAGAGAAACCAACCTAAATCTCTGAGTCAGGATAGGTTCCACAAACCTTTCTGAAGTACATTTGCAGGCTATGTTTGGTGAGAATCTAGTCAAGTCCTTCCCCACCCAATGCATACACGTGTTGGAAGCCGCAGGGCAGCAATCTCCACATCGATTCTGTGAGTGGACCTGCTTCCAAGATTTATCTCCCTGAGCTGAATGAAAGCACAAGAGGCTTTTTGTACCCTCTCTCTCCTCAGTCAGTTCAAGGAAGGGAGGAAGAAGTAATACGGCATTATCTGGGAGGATGTGAATTTACTGCACCCACACACTGTAGTTACAGCACACACTGTTCTGCTCCCACCTGGTTCGAGGGAACACATCCCAAGGATTAAAGCAGGAACAAGAACAGATCTCCAAACTCTCCAGGGTTTCCTTTTAATTGAGTTTCAGATAGGTTTACTTTGCTCTGACATGATTTAGTAAAGAAATGACTAGTAGAAGTCTTGTACCTAAGTAGATACTGATTTTTTATTTTTTAAATAAATGATGACTGGCATAATGATGAATTTTCTAGAAAGTTTATCCCAGTTTCATATGAACATTGCTAAAATTAAGGATTTGATGATGGCACAGTGTTATATATAAAAATGATGGAAAATATTTTCTAGATCCTCTGTGTTGTACATAATTGTTCTAGGAAAAGCAGGTTGTACTTGCTGCTCTCAGACAGAAAATGATTAGTGTTTCTAAACAAGCACACAACAAATCCTAGCCAAAAAAAGGAGCTTCACAGAAAAATTGTCTGCTGGTCAATGATGATAAATGGAGGTTTTCTAATACCATGTACTGCACTAGAGAAAAAAGCATGCATATCTCTTCCCTCTCGTCTGTGGGGGCAAGCATCAAGGAAACTGCAGATATCAAGAGTTTTGGGGGAGGGTGAAGTCATTCAGCCTGGCACTGTTCTCGAAGGTCTGATTCACCTTCAGTGACAATGCTGGTCTTTGCAGGTGGTTTATCCAAAATAACAGCTACCCAAAACAGGGGAATATATCATGATAGCCTTTCAAACTGCAGTACAGGAAAACTAGAAAGACATCTGGTTGCAGCAGACACACAGAGAATTCTTGTTCGTGCCCTTTGAAATTAAGTTAGAAACAGAGAAAGCATAAAAAAAAAAAAGCCCAAGCAAACAGGTGTAGCTAAATAGTATTTGCAACAGTAGATGAAAATGTCCTCTGGTTAGAACATGATGGGTGTCAATGAAAAGAACATTAAAACAACAACACTGGGCTAATTGCTCTATGGCAACATTCCCGTCCACCTCAGAATTAAACAGGATTACCGGAATTGGATGATGAATGCTCTATTTGCTCACTTTGCAGCCAATGACTCCGACAATCCTTTAGCTAGTAAGATAAAGAGATTCCTATGATTGAGCAAGTTACAATGACTTTCAGGAGGCAGTGGCTACAGCTGTGACAAACGGAACTGGTTTTATTCAGACTGGTTTAGGCAGGAGTTTGCTTCTGAAGGAGTGAAAATAAGTAAGAACTAGTTTTATTTTACCCTTGGAAGTACCAGAAGGTCAAGTGAGACACACACTTGATCGTATAGGTGCTGCTTTACAATTATAGGACACCCACACAGAAGTCCCTTTATTATTGTTGTTCCATCCCGAGTTTGTTTCTCTTAGTAATTACAAGCTAATTCACTTCTGCAGTTACTTCTAGAGAAGTGTGGAAAAGGCAAAAGAAAAAAAAAAAATCAGCAACACAGGAAAACAGTAAAGAAATAGGTGAGGAAAAATATATAAAGTAGGATAATAACCATTGGGAATGGAGGACAGGAAAAATAGCTGAAGCCTTGTATAGGAAAAATAATAAGCTGAGGAACTGAGGAATCCAGCTGGAGTGTGCAGACTGGGAGCTCAGGGAACATCTCCCTATTATAAAGTACTCTTAATGACACTTTTAAAAAACCTCCAGAACTCCACAAAATGGGGAGAGAGATTTCTCTGTAATCCATTCTCTAGTCCTAATATTTTCTCTCTTTTATATCAAATACTCTGAAATCTCAGATTAATTTTTAATATGATATTGTATCACGTACAGAGGAAAAACTGCAAGTGAAATTACACTAGAGCTCACCAGTGATTTATAAAAAATTATGCAATTAGCAGAGGTCATAAATTGGTATCAGACAGAAATTCAGAAAAGAAATTAAATCAGCAATTTTATCAGCATTATTAAAATCCTAAGGAATACTTGGCATTATCTAAAGTAAATCACTTAACACCTTATTTTTTACCACAGGAGTTCCACAGAGGAGTCATAAACCATTGCAGAGTCCCCACACTTCTACAATTAAGAGTTTCTCAAGTTCCACTTGTCACCTGAGTGTCTATTACTGAGTGCTACTTGTGAAGAAACACGTGGGTGATCATTTGCCAGCCCTCAGTAGAGCTGGCAGTTCTGTACAGGCTGCTGCTAGCTTTTTTATATCCCATATTCATTTCCTCAAAAAAGGTGCAATTTGAAGCCATTAACTGCATAATTTTTGAACACATTAGGTGCATAAACAGAATCTAGTACGGCAATAAAAAAGATAAAATTAAACCATCAGAATCAAACATCTTCCAGTAACATTAGTGAGAAATGAAATGACCTCCAAAGAGAGTAAATACAAAGCTGGAGCAGAAACTATCAGCTAATTTAGCTGCCTTATACCATAAATGTGAAAATACGAACATGCACACCTATGCACACAGACACACCTATGCCCTGCTCCTCTAGAAACAAAGAGGTGGACCCTGAAGAGATTGAGGGATTTTGTTATAGCTGATGTGAAATGAAGAAATTCTGTCAGATTTTGGGCCGTTCTCACATCAGTACAAAAGAGGATATCTTGGGACACCTGAAGTTCGATGGCTCATCATCTCCCTTTTCTATTGATTTGGTGGTACATACTGCAAATACTACAAAAGAGGGGCTTTGGGTATTTTTGTTCTTAAAGAGATTTTCTCTTATTTCACGTTAAACTCAAGAACTTAATGCCATGGCACACAAGTGTGGAGATATTCTGACAGTTTAATTGCCTTAATGGTAAAACTCTGTTAATTCAGCATCTGTATTTGTAACATGGAACAGTATGACACCAAGCCACTCATCAGTCTTCAGTCTTATCTGAAGAAACAATTAACAGTAAGCAGAAGTAATAGCCTGTCTTTATAGGTTTGTGCGGCGTAATAGCTTTGATAGGCAGGAAAGGGGAGAAGTTCTATCTTTATTCTGTGATCGTGTTGAGTAACACCCTGACTTGTATCAGTTTTCAGCTGTTAAAAGCGAGTGCCTCAGGCAATGTGGTGGCCAGAGTTGGTAGGAAAGACACCATGCAATTACAGGCTCTTGTAGAGCGGAAAATGGGCAAACTGAAGGACAGCTAGATTTGATTGGGGGTGAGGGGAGAAATCAATAATTTGGTGGCATGGTAGATAGAAAATTAATGAACAGGGGAAAGCAATTACTTGTTTGGTAGGGAAGCTTATGGAGGTAGAAAGTGGTTCCAGAGAGTGGGTTTGGAGGATACAAACTTCTCCTAACAGTAAGATGCAAAGCCTTTCTGTCTGAGCACATACTGAAGAGCACTGGCTGGTCAATTTTTTTCCTAATAAGGATATTCATCTGGCTGGCTGGTGACTGCTATGTGGAAAGCAAACACATTGCTGTTTTATTTCTGAAATCATTCTTGCATCATGTTTTCCATTTCCTCAGAATGAGCTCCGAGCTTCCAGTAGGCATTGTCCTCCACTATATTTGTATCGCCATAACTTTTTAAAGGTGAAGTAAATTTAACATAGTAATAAACAATACAAAATGTTTTAGCCATTTCTCTACACTACTGTGACCCCTACAATAAATATTCTATTTCTTTCTGACCTTGTTTGCCATCAGGAATCAGAACTGAATTAGGCAGCACATGCGTTAGTTCACACAATATTTTAGGGGCATGTTTTGCGTGTGTTTGTTCTGTGTAGTCTGACTTGTCAACTTCTAGAAGTAATTTTCCAAGCTCTAAATACAGCCAACATCTCTACATACAAACTCTCTACACATAGTCACTTTGTGAATGTTTGAAAACTTGCACCTTGACATATATTACATCTGTCCAGCAGCTTCTGTTGCAAAGTCAACTATATTAATTATTTTTTCAGATTAATTAAAAACAGAGATGCTTTAGCATGTGTACATATAGAGACTTTTTCTGTCTCAAAAGCACAAACACCTTTTCTTATTTTAAAAAGTACACATTCCACTGTAGGAGTAATTTTCACTATGCATTTACTTCTCAAAGGAAATTGGCTTCGAAGAAGCAAATGATATTACAAAGAATCAGAACAGTGGTGTCAAGCATCAAGACAGATCACTACTGAAGAGCCTGAATGAAAAACTGAATTACAGTCTGAGTTAGGAGATGCTCCATGATTTATTTGCTACTTTGTTCCTGCAAAACCCAAGAAAACATTCAGCCTGAGAAAGAGATCATCTTACTCTTACTGGGTCTAGAATAAACTGTTTGATTTTTACTTTGATGCACCTAACCCTAAAGGAAGGGGAAAGACACTGCTGATTACAGAGAGTCAGGTATTACTGGATGCTGTCCAAATCCTCATACAACTTTAACAGCCCTCTGTGTCTTAGCTTGCAATATCCTTTTTTTCCTCTTGCATTACTGGAGCTCACAGTGATCCTGCAAATTATTAAGCATTAATGTAAAATTCAGTATTTCGAAACCTAGACAAAGGGCAGAGAAGTACAAACAAGCTGCATGAAGCTCCGTCAGTAACAGATGTCAGTTTGCTATATACAGCTCAGTGACATTACAGGAGATCTAGAATTACCTAACTTCCCCAATATATATATCTATCAATATATTCCTAGGAAGACTTGTGATGGGGCTTCGATGTGTCCCTGTTCCTCAGAAGCTCCTGAGAGCATACCCTGTTTGATGTAAACCAAGAGACTCTTCGGGAATTAACCAGTTAAGGACCAGTTGCTACAGCATCATGCCCCTATTTCTTCCAATACCACATGAGATGAGTACTACAATGTTCCCGTTCCCAGAGCACCCATTCCAGTGAAACGGCTCTGATCACTAGTGTGTTCAAATAAATGCTTTCCTTGACACCTTTGATTTTTGATACTGAGTGCAACAGTATTTCTCAGAGGGAATGAGCCCTACATGACATTAACCACTATGTTTGTGTGTAGAGAGATTTTTCCTGAATGAAGTTTCACAAATATGTTTTCCCCTGCCTGTAGTGCTCCTGGTGCTCCCGTGCCAGTGTCCCTTTTGTTTAAAAAAAGAACCAAATTGCTCTGTAGCATCAGCTCCCACACCATAGACAGACTGCAGACAGGCACCCCAAATATATAGCAACACTGGTTTCCCAGAAAAGGTCCATACAAGCAATGACTGTAATTTAAATAAGGCAACTAAAACAGATTTTAGAAAAACCCAGAAATAAAAAGACATTTCTTCCTATAAATACTACTCTCTTCCAGTGATATTTCTCACTTTGCTTCAACAAAAAGCACTGGTACTGCTGCCAAATAGACCAAATATTTTCCTTTCAAGATCAATAGCATTTCTCCTGTTGGTTTTTGTGGCAGAGATTTTGAATGAAAGTATTGTACTAAATATGTACTAAAATACTGTACGCTGGTCTTTGACCATTGGATGATGTCATAACAACTATAACAAAAAACAATTTTTTGCCTATATCACAGTTTTCTAAGGAAGAATGCTACAAACTGAAAGCTAACAGGAAAAGTTCTGCATTAATTTCAACTGCAAATTTAACTAGTTAATAAAGCATAAGAACTTATGACTCAGATGCAAGGACCAGCATAGGGTACACCATAGGCTTCAACATTAGCTGCTGTGAGGTTTTTATCTGCAAAATCTGCATTTAATTCAGGAAATAATTTGACATTTGTAGGTGTCTAAGACCCTAGCAATATAGATCATTTAATCTGCAATAGTTGTAGTTATTAGATGTTGAATTTCAGACTGTAAGAACTTGAATATTTGAAAATTATTGGCTTTTCTATTTTTCTTATTATTTTGTCTTGGAAGACAAAAATAAATTTTACTTCCCAGCTAAACAGTTCCAGTGTATTTAAATAAAATCTGACCCAGGATAAGCAGTGTTTCCACTGGTGGCCTCCATAGTAATAAACTCTGTAAATGGTATTGGGGTCCTTGGTCATCCTGAGCTGAAGAGTGATAAATTTTGCTGACATAAATTATTTATCTCCAGAAGAACAATTCATACCTAACTCAGGATGATACTCAGCAAATATCAGTTTGAGTTCAGGATGGGCTCATAAAACCAGCTTCCAATTCTGCTGCTTCATGAAGGACATGAATTTGTTTCCTGCTGCAAGAAGTGAGTGCACTGCAGTTTTAATTTCTGTACCAGAAAGTTCTGTTTAGCTGTCTAAATTATTGGAGCGTGTTGCTTTGGAGCACAAAGGAGATTATTTCATTTATAAATGAAAGCTGGCAAGCTAAGGAGATACTGACAGAAACTGTTGCTTTAGTCATCACAGAATATGACATTCTTGTATCTAGCATGTATTTTTGGGAAACAAATATAGGACAAAACCCCATGTGATTATGTAGGCTGAAAGCATTTTTTAAATATCGTAACAGAAAAGTGGATGAAGTGGAACTGATTGGACATAATTTATTTAACTTTTCAAAGGCTTTTGACAGTATTTCTATCCAGAGGCTACTAAATGAGACATAATTTTAGGGAAGCATTAAATAATACAATGACTTTATTAAAAAAAAAAAAGCCATGAGAAATGTCCAAGGTATGTGTTGTCAACAGTAGTAGACAGAATGGCCACTATATTGATCAGGGAAGCAAAAGCTGGGTTTTTCTCTGTATTAAAGTAGCTTCTGGCTAGTATTCTCCATCACTGCAGCTTCTTCACCATTGCTCTATTTTTCTGTTGAATGAGCCTTACATCATGGCACTATGGCTGTTTCCAGTGTCGCCTTTTGGAACAGCAGACAAATTTCTGTGAAGCTTCTTCCTATCCATTTCCTGTTTTGTTTTTGGGTTTTTTTCTGTTTCAACCCTTGATTATTTTAGGAGAATAATCTCAATCTTACAGCTGTACAGTGATATTAATTTCTTCTGGCAAAACATGGGCAGTGAATTACAAAAGTGTTTCTGAAATATCTGCTTTTGTAATGAAAGTCCACTCAAAGTGTACGCAAGGTGTACATCTTTCTTTCAACTTCACCAGTGTTGTAGCACTGACTAGAACTTAAACAGTGACTAGAAATAACAGCTAGTTAGAACAGTTAACAATTATCTGCTGGGGTTTTTTTATCTTAATATAATGAACTTTTGATTTATGTTTGCCTTTCTTTTATTACTAAAATTTTACTACTGATAAAATTATTATTAAACCCATTCATATTATCCAGACAGAGTGAATGGCACAGGCTCTAACAGGATTGGATTGGATTCAGGATAGGCTTTAGGAGAAAACATTGATTTGATCGTAATTTCTGCTTCTAAACAGTTACGACTAAGAATTAAGGCATGTTTATGTAAGCAATTAAAAATTAGTTTGGTACAAGCTTATGGCAGCATTGTTAAAAGCAACTCAAAGTGTAAATGGGTGATCTTGCATGCTTCTAAGACACAAAATGTAAGAAATGAGGTATATATGACAAATTTTAAAATTATCTATAGTTCCCATTGGTCAAGATGTGAATGGGTATAAGCAATTTAGTCTGTATTTTTAATATTTTCAGTAAATGAAGGAAGTGACAGGATGCAATTTGTAAGGGTAGAACAAGTTTATTATTAAGTTTTGTGATGTTTAGTTTCAATTCATTTGATACTAGGCTTAAAGATTCGTTTTACTGCATTTTTAATCAAACAAAAGACATTCAAAACCCCAAAGATTTCTTTACCTTTGCAGTGAAATTACTTAGAGTGGAAAAAAAGACACTGTGAACACATCCCAATTTTTTTTGCTTACAAAAGGGATTGGGTTCCCACTCCATTCACGTGCTTGAAGCAGTAGTAACATAGAAAACATACTATTTTAAATATTCCTTTCTCTTTCTGTAACTTTTTTGGTTTAATTCTCAATAAAATTACTTAGATAATCTTACAGTAAAAATCTTTTTAAACAAAAAATAATTTCAGATTATCTTAAGCCTGAACCTATTACGTTAATTCAGTTTTCTGGCATTCTTTGGCTACCTGTCCCAACTTTAAACAAGACAATACATGGCACTGTGCTGTGCAGACCATCAAATTCAGCTGGTGGGTTTCACCAAGTATATCCTAATTAATAATTATTAATACAATTCCAATTCCCTCCTTTTGCATACCATAAATCTATTTAGATCTTCTAACTCTTACAATGTGTTATATCAAAGGTAATTTTTTTTTCATTCTAAGGAACACAATCTTCAGTGGGCATGATAAATACTAAGCAGGAAGTATCAATACTGAAACTTTACTCTAAAAGTAGACTTGTAGTAATCTATAGAACAAAGAAAAGATTTGCAGAGTTTTCAAAACATCTAAGATGAAACAAAAATTCTAAGATGAAACAAAAATTCTAAGATGAAACAATAACTGCTTTCCATACACTCATTAATTGCTAAGGAGGAAAGGAAAATCTCCATTAGCTTGGACTAGCCCCAGAAACTTTTGGGAACCACTGTCCCAACTTCCAGAGACATCACTCTATCTCTATTAGTTTTGAAAGTCTATACTGTAAAAGAAGAAAAATAATTTAGAGGTGGATCCTAATTATTTGTGAATCTTACTTTGTATTAAAATTATGCCAAGGGAGTATGAGAACTGATTAAATATTGTCATGGGTTGGGGCTGGCCACTGGTGAATGTCAGATGCTCTCTGTTAACCCCTCTCCCTTCCCTAAGGAGAACAGAAAAGAAATAGAGAGACTGACTTATAGATTGGAAAAGAAAACTAAAACTGCTTTAATCAAAACAACAACAATAACACAAAATATATACAATAGCAATACTGAACCCATACCCCCGATAGCAATTATGTCACCGTCACCACTGAAACTGTGGGCAGGTGGTGGGGAAGTCCCAGACTGGACTCAGTGGCAGACAGGAACTGGATGCAAGAGCAGGATTCCAGAATGCACAGACTGAGATTGAAGGCAGAACAGAGTCCTCCTCGGACATCGGCCACTGAAGAAGAGAGTTGACCCTTATGATCCCTCAGCTTTATACCAAATACGATGTCTATGGGATGGAACACCTTGCTGATCTGTGTAGGGTCACCTGTCCTGTCCACTCCTCCCTACAGGTGCGGCCTCTAACTCACTGCATCCTCAACATGGTCCACAGGATTTAGCAGTGACCTTGGTCTGCACAGGAGAAAGATAAGCAAGAGCCTTTCTGCATCCCAATCCCTGGCAGTAACTGTAAACATCAAGTGTTATCACTTCCAGAAGCAGACACTGTTTGCAAAATCATGCTGTTAACTTCAGAAAGTGCAGGCACTTAGAAGAGACTGAGCTGAGAAGTAAAATCACTGAACAGAATGAGTTCTGTTCTAATTCGAACTAAGACGAATACGAACACCCCATCAAACAAATCCATGTGGACCAGTCTACACTGAACAAACTAGGTCCCATTTCTATTAGAAGCCCTCCAGCCCTCCACTGGATCTTAGGATGTAGTTGACTTCCTCCTCCCTCCAGTGTAACAAATGAGATTCTACAGAGAGCCCATTTATGTATGTTGGCTCTGCAAGCCACTAGCTGGTTTTGTCACCAGCTAATTTTTAACTGATCCCCTGATGTGAACTCAACTCATCTAAAGAAGATCCTGGGTACTTGCCCGTGATTTAAAAGCAAAAGGTTTCCTATATACCGTTCTCTCAGAGCTGTACAACTTGTAAATACAGAAAGAGCCACTGAGGTATAAAGTGACTCCCTCTATATACTTATGTCCCATCTTTACCCCAGTGGGTAAATGACTACAAGCTTCTATCCCCAGTTAAGACATTTTGTTTGTCCTTTTTTCATCCTCAAACCAAATCATGCACTCAAAAAAGGTTAGAGTTATGCCTTGTTTCATGACCCAAATGTCAATCATTTTCTAGTACATCTTTTTTCAGGGCACTTTAATTTTTTTTTATATCAGCAAAGTTCACTATGCTTGTGCAATTCATGGGAAAAAAAGGAATTTTGCAATTTTGCAATTGAACTTCTCCATTTAAAAAGATCAACTGTAACCTTCAACTTAAAAGAATAGTTAATTTTTACAAGGCGTGTTATCAGAATGGGGTTATAACAAATTGTTGTGCATCTTTAACAAGAAGCCATCAACTAAAGTCTTCTGAAAGTTCCCTCTAACATAGCTTGTTAAGCTAAGGAAACGTGCTTAGTAGACACATCGTTCCAGAAAACATTCACATGGTTTCTGCTACCAAGTTCTAACCTAACCTATGAGAGAATATCCAGATATGTGTAACTCATTCTGTATTACACACACCCTACTAAATTTAGCTATTTTTCTCAGGAGATGGTCTCCTGCCTGCAGTTCAAGGATATAACTAGTAGTTCTTAAAACCAAACTTATTTCAGAATTCACATGGCTCCTGACCCTCCTTCTAAAGTTCAAGAGATATGAGAGAACATGAATTGCATAAATGAAGAAAGACTTCTGTTCGCAGTACTGGAATTGAGCTCATTTGTGTCTTGCACACTGTGAACAGGGTCAGAGATGAAAGCTAAAGTACCCACAAGACCTTTAATGGCCATTACAGCTGGCTGAGGTGACATACATAGCCTGAAGGACAGCAGAGATTATGTTCTTGTAAAAGAAACAGAAATGAGCTGCCTTAGGTTTATGTGAATCTACATTATGTGGAATATATGTTATAAAATTTTACAATAAGGTGCAGATACAAAGAGAATTACTGGATTTTTTTTTTTTAGTGTATTAAGGACTGAAGAATTTAATAAGCAACCTGAATAAAAAGCCTGTTGCCTACATTCTAGATTCCTTTTCAATAAGGACACTACATTTATACAGAAGTCTGTTCTGTTCAGTAGAGAAGAGTAAAAAAGCACAGAAGGCAGGACACAGTTGGAAACTAGTGAAAGTCTATTTTCTAACTGCTTAATTGGCAACTTGCAGTGGAAGGAGAGGGAGATGACCCAGCATTACAAAAACTATATTATTACCAAACCATAATGGATGGTAGAATGCAAGAAAAAACAAGACCTGACATGCTAGACAGAGCAGAGAATTTTGATGTACTGGTATTGAAAAAGTGAACGTGAATCTTCAATTTGACATTCTGGTTAAAGACAGGAGGAGAATTCAAGTGGAGGACATAATGAAAAAAACTTAAAATTTGCCTAAACCCATCATAATTTTAGCAATTATATTTTTCACAAAGTGGTTCAAAAGGTAACGTATACTCCTAGATGTAAAAATAACTGATCACAGCCACACTTACACATTAAGTCCTCTATTTGCTATACTGTGTCTGACATCAACGACCACACTGTTGGCATGAAGAAGAGATTAACCATTGAGAATGGAGACAGCAGTTCTTCCTTCACAGAAAATTACAATCATAATTGTGGTGCAGTGTTATAGTCATGTCTTGTGAGGCTTCTTTTCCTATTTTATTATTTAAGTAGACTTCTGAATTGCAGAATGTGATAAGGTGACGACAAAGTGAACGTATAATTATATTCACTGGCCATTAATGAAACAAGCTGCAGACCTCTGTCAGACAGAAAGGTTCAAATGTTAACCTTGGGAGTAGGAAGGATGATAATTGTGCAAGAGGATAAAGGAAATTTGCTTAGTTATAGCAAAGACAAACTGCAGAGGATTCACAAGAGAGACTCTGCCAAGAATTTTAGGTTATGTCTATCTGATACAAGCCAACGCTGTGCAGAGACGTTTGTGCTAACACTAAATGATGTGCCACAGTCACAGGAATGAAATAGTCATATTAGTGTCTCCCTGATGTACAAGTATCAGGTGAATTTAAGAAGCAAAGATAAATTACTTCAGTGAAGTGGTGAGATAATGCAGTAGCAGTGTTTCCTAATTCTGAAGTATTTCAGGCACTTCTTCAAAATAGTGTTTGGTAGATACTCTTTACTTGCATTAGAAAAAAAAAGTCCTCCAAAAAGCTATCAGAAATATTCAAAGGAATATTCTGCAAAGCAGAAGATGTACTAGGGGAAGGCTATAGTTCTCACTTTAGTACTGCCTAGTAGTGTGTTCCCTCAGTCACACAACAGATGAGTAACTTTTCAGCTTTCCCAGTTCCCCACCAACACTGTAGCTGCATCTAAGCCTCTCTTAGATGAGCCTAACTGGTGAAATAAGACTCCAGAATGCTAGAGAAAAATGCCAGAAGAGGTCTAGAAGATTAACTGCATCCCATTTTCTACTGACAGTCTATGTATCTCTTCTCCATTTGGACACTTACATGGCTTCCATCATGACAATGCCTGAGAATTCACAAATGTGAATAAATTTATCTTTAAGATGCATTAAAAAAATAAGGAACTGTTATCTTTTATGTCTCTGCTCTCTTTCATGCAGTACATCTACAAGAAAGGAGGAACAGGAGGAAATGCTTGAACAATTACAGAATGATACTAGATTGCTTGACTAGGGGCCAGTCCACTCAGTCTCATTTCTCCCATCTGAATTAAAGTTTGGCATGGTTGATATGAGAACAAATATTCAGTTGTCATATGCATATGGAAATAGAAATATGTAACAACAGCTCACAATACTAACTTAAGATTCAGGATACAAGGACATTAAATACTGGAACTGTAGGGCATGAGCCACCAGATGTAGCAATATTTTGACAGGGCTGAAAGACCATCCTGATTCTAATGATGGCAGAAACTTGCATGAGTTGATATCCAAAATTTTTCCATCAAATAGCAGCAAAATGATTTTGCCATAAAATTGGGAAATTACTGACTATAAATTTTTCACAGAGAAGATCCAGAGGTAACCAGAGTTGGAAATCAGCAATGGAACTTCTAGTAAGAAAGTGGTATTTTAATATTTACAGCAAAGTATGGCTGAAATGCAGCTTTGGTTCTTCTGCTGGATGCTTACAAAATCAAGTGTGCTTTACAATACGAAACTTTGCTTATGGATGCCAAGTATTCCGGATTCAACACAAAAAGACTTCCCAGGGATGAGGTAGTTTTTCCAAGCTGTTTTTTTAATGTAAGTCTCCTCTAAATAAGAAAAATTAATCTCTTTAAGCCTCACTTTAACTACAAAAAGGAAGTCAGAAGTCACCCAAAGGACACAGCTTAATTACCTTAAGGTGAACTGTTTAAAATGACTTGAAGAACATGTAGGGCATGTTATTTTAAATATCTTTTGCAGTTCATCTCTCTGCATGATAACTTGGCTTAATTACTTATGTCAGCTTTAGCTTCAGATCTGTACAAAACCCACTGTTAATTTTAAGGATGTTTCAGCTTTCACAGTGCCAGAAATGGATAAAGCCTGTGACAGTATGGCTGTCAGAAACAGCACTCCCTCCCTCTTTCTGGAATTCCTGTATCAGTTTGGCCGATGCACTTATCAATGGCTATTTCTACAGCCAGGCTTGTCAATGTTTATTTCTTTTTTCAAAGTCTACTTCTTCATTCAAGCTACTGGGTATAAAGGGGGCAGGGCAGATTTCAGTGAGCTGGTACTTATTTAAATCATCATGCTTCCAAAGGTAGAAAAGCACACAGAGTTGCACCAATGCTATTCACCTCAGCAAAGAATTTCCACCTTCAAGGTTCCTCTGTATGCTTGCATGTGCACAGATGGCGAGTTTTCAAGGTTGGTCATTCTCTGGCAGACATTAGTATTTCATTTCTGATATACTTGTTGACATTAATCATATAATCAGAAGCTGAAAATATTTTGAAGCTTGGAAATTGTATATGGTGCACATGCTATCACAAGCATAAATTACTCATCTTTTTCATATAAAATACGGAAATATTTACAAACGGTTTGTTGAGACACATTTCTACATAAACACCATTTACATACCTTCTTTTGTGTGTTCTGCAAAATATCTCACAAAGCAGCAACACACAGATAGTGTTGAGACACAGTGTAAAACCTAGCAATGGTGAGAGCATGCATCCTGCTCCACAGGAAACAGTTCCAGGTTCCTCCTCTTACCCAGTTTTTCTGCAAAAGAGCTATCAAACATAGAACAGACACAGAGACCCTTCATTTGCAATGACAGCTGGCTGACTCTGTGTCTGCAGAGATCTGTTTACCTGTTCTAGGTTTCAATTTACTTTTCATTGCTTTGAACTACCAAAAGAAGAAAAAGTGATAGTAATTATTTCCCATCCCACACCTCATTTTCCCTGTAAAGTTTTTTTTTCGTTCTTATATATATATATATTTTCATGGAGACAGATAAAGATTTAGGATCCATCCAGCAAAACAGAGGAAGACTCCCGAAACTCAAACAAAACCTTTGGTCTTCAGGTTCCCACAGATAGCTGCCTACATTCCTTGTTTGATTTGAAAAGTTCCTAAAATATTGAAGCTTTGCACCAGCTGACATTTAAAGCTATCTGGGTTCCTCTTTGCACACACACACACCCTGCCCCACCACCACTTGGTCACGCCCAAGAAACCAGAAGAACCTTGAAGAGCCACTGTAATAGTCATGTTAAAAGCACAACTAACATGTTCCTACAAGACTGTGTTCATGACTGCTGTATTTTTAAACAGCTGAAAGTCATTTGAAGATACCTTGGTGGCACTGGGCCAATCCATGGGAAATCTCAGTTCAGTAACCTCTACAAAGCAAAGTAAGTGCAAGCCCACATCTATGACTTGTGGGTAGAAAGTCTATGTTCAGATACAGACAAGGCTATGTTTGAGTGAAACCATTCCTGCCAAGTCTGTATCACTTTGCAGCCAAAAATGCCAAGATCCAAGGCATGAGATGGTGTGTAAATGAGATCCTGAGCCTACAGCAGAGAAGTGAGAGCATGTGGGGGAGGTAGCGGCTAACAGTCTCTATTCTTAGCATTACTTCAGGGAAGGGGGTGTGGGATTTTTTTAATTTTCTTTTTTAAGGATTGTTTAACGCAAAATTGCATGGATGAGAGCAAGTACCACCACCATAAAACTAAAAGCAGCTAGTCATTCCGCATTCTGTCAAGCCAGATGCACACTCCTCCACTGAGGAGATTTCTGGAGCTGTATTCTGGTTTGGGAGAGGTGTCTGGCAGTGGCTGTCATCAGGACCTGGAAGCAGAGCGGCGGTTCAGATCATACCTCTGCATAACAGTTTTCTGTCAAGATCTGGATTGACCTTGAGAGGTGCTGAAAGGTCTGCAGGACCCGCATTTCTTCAGGGAGAGGCCAGGAATTGAAGGAGGAACAAATATTTGAAAGTTTCTTGGAATCCGCATTCACATCTAATAAATAGCCCAAACCAAAATCTCAAACTGGACAGCTCTATGATAGCACAGAAACCTTAGAAATGGGTTATAACAGATATTTTTGTCAGCACATTGGTAAGTTACAGCCTGCAGCTAAAGTTCATGTCAGTGCGCAATGCTATAGCAAAACCCCGTTCTTAAACAAATCAAGATAAGAATTTATATAATGCTGTTCCACGGGCAATTTTTCTGTGACAGTTGACAGCCATTAGGGTTATTTGATGCTAGTGAGGGCAGACAGCTATATAAGCTATTTCCCTCACCCGCAACTATTTAACTTCTAAATTTGTGCTCAAAATCCATTTCCAGCTTCAGCTTCTTTTTCTGGTTTCTCTTCACTTCTCTGACTAATCTGAAAGTCATTTTAATGTTTTGCATAGACATGGTAAATTCCCTAAAAGGACACGTGAGACAAATCAGTGAAATCAGCATTTTATGCCACAGTACGCCGTCCCTTTCTGGCTGTTTAAATAAGGTTCAGAGCCTTCTTTTAATACGTTTTTGTCTCACTAAAGGCAGGCGTTTTTTTACTGTTTTTCTTTTTTTTCAAATACGCACAGACTTATTAACATAGCAAGACTGACACTGAAGCACTATGCTTACACAGAATTATGATAAATAAGGCAGACTGGGCCTAATCCTGTCTCCAGGAAGAGAAACTTCCACTGCTACAACGATGAGCTCTGTACATTTTTTTTTCTGTCTAGACCAACGGATTTGTTCTACAAAGAACAGCTAAGCTCCCTGAGAGCAGTTTTAATAACTGTGACTGAAGGATTTTTGAAACCCAATGATCTCCTCTCCAATGACTACACCAATATCTGTACCAGACTAGAGTCCAGATAAAGTGGAGATTTAGAGACCCCTTTAAAAACAATCAGTAGCTGCGTGATGGCTATCCCTGGGGTGGAAATAGGAGAGGTTTAAATCCATTCAAACAAGGCAAAGACTTGAAGTTTAATTGCCTTTTTCTTTCTACACAATTTCCCCTGTCTCCTACCATCTTCCTACAATTACTTCGGTTTGATACAAATAACTAGTTTCTGAGATACAGATAATCTAGAGATAAAAATCCTGCATATTATCATGCCCTCCTCACCTCTGATAATTTATTCCTCTGATAAATCATTGTATATTCCTCAGTGGATTAGCAGTGACACCAATACAACTCCAGTACTTTTCACTGTATGGGCTCTGAATTCTCACTCTTTTCTCTCCAGAATATAGCTCATCCCTATGACCGAGAACAAGTCAGTTGAGCGGAATAAAAACCACTTCTTGTAGGCAAAGAGGCTCCTTTCTGTGGGAGATTTTGTTCGTGACTTATGAGTTAGGGATGTTATGATACAAATGCTACAATGCTTTGTTCATTAGGGTCTACCGTGCTGTATTGCTGTGTTCTCTAAACTTCCCTGCAGTAGGATGAATTATAGCTGATGGGACATAAATAAAAATGTTTCCTAGTTAGAGTAATTGTACTTTGTAGTCATTTATTCAAAGATCAGTGAATGTGATTTCCTTGAGCTTTATCCTACAGTTCTTAAGGACTAAGTAGTTCATAGCAGCAGGCCTAACAAGAGAAAACAGAGTCCAAGAGAAATGTACCTTGAAGTTACCAAAACTTCTTAGGGAGTGCTGGAGGTGGGACCCTCACTTCTTTCCTTGTAAACAGAAACCAGGATCAGACTAAGAGCAGGGACACTATGCACAAACTAAAAACACAAGGTATACAGAGCAGAAAAAAAACTACAAGCTATGTGCTGTATAAACTTATCAAAGCTCAAAAGATTAAAAAAAAAGATGAAAGGAAAGAATTACACCTAAGCACCCTAACCAGTAAGATCTGGAATGAAGAATGTGGGTTTTGATTCTATTAAAAACCAAAATATCTTAAAAACAGTATAGAATAACTGTGGAGCATGAAAATTAATATTCTTTGGGTACTGACATTTTTATTTTTTTGCTTATACAGTTTCTAACAGTAGACTATAATTATATCAAATGTCTGCTCATTAATTATATTTAGTTAGATTTCAGTGCATTTTTCTTTTTTCTTCTATAAGAACAACATATTAAAGAAGATGTTTAAAATTTGAGTTGTGGTACGAAAATTCTAACTTTCTGTAAGACAAACGGTTCTGTTTCTTTTCCCTGAGTAGAATCATGATGCTGGGTAGAAGAAATGTCTGAGATTTAGAGCTTCGAATAGCAGTGATAAGGTGCAGGTAGGGATTTAAGAAAAATGTAAATACTTTTTTTCTTCCTGGTCAGCAATGACCTTGCCTGACCTTGCCTCCAGGATTCACTCCTCTAGGAATTAGGCTAGTGTAATTCCATTTTATGCTGTTCTAGTTCTTACACTGCTTTCATCCACACAGTATTCCAGTGCCTTCAGGTTCAACGTTATAATCAGCAGCATGAACGTGATGTTATTTCTTGCTTCCTCCTTGTGTAGACAAACAGCGTGCACATGTGCATCACATGTATGTAGAAGTGTTACTGTTACCTACATATTATTCAGATACATACTAGTAAAGGCAAGCTGAAGATACAAGACTTCCACCAGGAGATGGTGGTGATGACTGCAACACGGTGGTGAAGACTGCCATGGTTCGTGGATCCTATAGCTTCTAAGAAAACTCTGTCTTTTGCACTGATGGAAGTCTATGAAAAATTACATGGGTTTTCTTTTTTTCAACTCAAAAGAAAGCTCAAGTTTATCAGTGAAGAAGACAATGGGATCAAAGCCAAATGGAGTAAGAAAACAGCTGTTATCTCCATTGATGTTTGATGTTTGTTTAAAAGAATAGGACAGGAAGTTGGCAGAAACGTACTTCGATTTCCCATTGGACAAATGAATTTCCAACAAAATGAACATATGAAATTATGTTGTCAGAAGAGTGTCAAAACTCTGACACAGATAATGCTGATATATAAATTGAGCACTGAGAAAAGGAACAAATGGTGACACAAGAACCTTTTTTTTAAGCACATGATTTAAAAATTTACAACCTGCTCTAGCCGTATTTCTGTGTGGACTTAGCACACGTTTCCTCTGTTCCAAGGTCAAGTGGTTTTAATAAAATGCCCTTTTGTAGAAATTGCTCCAAAGCAAGTTGCCTACTTAGTTGCCTTAGGCAACTGCACAGTGTATCTTCCACATGCAATGAAGTTCTGTGGAAATGAGGTCTGCCATATATGTTCTTTATCATTTACAGAAAGGGATCTTTTTATCCACCAGCCATGAAACTACCCATGCATCTAACTCTCAGGGCTTGACTTTACTAACGCATCCTGGTTTTGCAACAAGAGAAACACAATTGCACTGTAGCAGCTCTAAAGACAAGTGAATGACAGAGCCTCCCTTCCGAAGTCTAATTCTCTGAACTTCTGCACTGATGGAAATCTAGAATAATTTCTAGATCTCTAAGAAATTATAGTAACACACTTTGAGTAGATACCATATAGTTAAGGAGTAAATTCAAATCTTTGAGATTCTTTTCATATTACAGTCTTTTCTGACATGAGGCCAAGTCAGAATTTTCTGCATATGCTGTGTCCTTGTCCTCTGGTGGACAGTAATGTTCACATGCCGTGTTACCATTTACCTATCACAAACATATGCTTTCTTCAAAAAGAAAAGAGATACCTAAGGTGAACATTTCAAATTAAATTGTCTTTAGAACTCTCGAGAAATAGAGCTAAAAAAGTACCAGATGAAACCTCAATAGGAAAAACATCTTCTGTTTTACAGGTCCTGTCACAGAAAAGGGATTCTGTCTAGATGTCCCACATGCTTTATCTACAAAGGTACATTTTCCCTGGAGAGCAAAGTATGCTTTCTGTAGGAGGAGCACTTGTAAAGGATTTGGAAATGTCACAAAATACACACTTTCTCAGTAATGAAGAACAACATCCAAGAATTCTAGTCCTCTCATCCTTCCCAGCAGTTAATCAAAATCCTCAAACAGAACAGATACTGTCTGGAGAAAACAATACAATAATTTCCTGGAATTTTTATTTTGAAATTTATAAAGATGCTGGAGTGCATTATCAAGGCTAAGAACATCATTAGATGACTGTGCCGTTAAGGATGCTTTGCCCCGTCATGAATCTGACCAGCACACAGAATTAGTCATATTTGCTGTGAGAACATACAATGTGAACTACCTACATTATTTAGGCTATCAGAAGAAACAAAATAAGCCATCTGTGCTCTCATGGTACCATATGAGGTATCACTTCTGCGCGCTGTTACAGCCAGATACAGCCTGTAATTTAGAACATGTCAACAATTCAAATGTTGTCAACTGCTTATTGAATTCGTCATCATTAAGCACTTAAACACTTCATCAGTACTTGCTAGCCCTACTTCCATAAAGTGCTTCTGGCTTTATTTATGAATGCAGCTCTTGGAACGTTCTGTATTTAGAGGTAGTTTCTCTTGCCCCCAATATTGCAGAAATTGGTATTCTTGCTGATATCCAAGTGGTCTATTTACATTGCAATTTTCTTGTCATCAAAATTTTTATCTGAAACATTAAAGCTTATAGAAGACCACATAATAAGGCGTATTTAAACCACGATAAAATAATCTAAGGACTTTTTATTTGTCAGTCAACAGCCAGATATATTTGTTCCTTGAAGAACCTGTATTGATTTAATCCAATTCAGGATATGCTTCCTGTTAGAACGTAATTTTTTTCCGCTTCCATCCTCTCTCAAGACAATCATCCAAAAAGAACGTGACTATTTGCAGGGGATAAAACTGCTGGCACTGGAATAACCACCAGTGTTTCAAAGGAAGCTCTTCTTTCATGCAAGTAATTTCTGAGCAAAGGGGTTCAACTAATTGGCGAAGCAATTTATGCCTGCAACAAAGAATTGACATCGTGCTTACCATATCATCTACATGCACGTGAATTTTTTTCTGTATTACTGCATTTTGAAGAAAATACTCAGCAAACTGAAAGTTTGCTTTCAGTGACCGTGGTGTATACCTAAACCATAATTTGACTCATTTGGCCTATCTTAAAGCAAAAGGTCTAAGAAGTCAAGTATACCCACAACAACAAAGTTTCAGAGGTATATACCAAAGGACTTACTGTGATGATTAGCCCTTTTTCCTGGAAATATTTAACCAATGGGACGGCATTTTGCTTGAAATTCATTAGCCTTCTTTGAGTGGCTTTCAGGTTATCATCAGGTCTCCCTTGCTGTTCAGCACGCTTCAGTAACCTTTCTTTCAGCCTTTGACTAGAACATGCCAAAAACACCACCAAATCTGGGGTACAGATCTGTGGAAAAAGCAATTTAAGAAGTCAGTGATTAAGTTGACTACCCAGCATCACAGGTCAGCAATTCCATTATTAGGTGAGGCTCAGATATGCTACATTTGCCTAAGATGGGGCTTGATGGGGGTTTTTTTGAAGGGTAATTTGTAGGGTTAAGGAGGAACTTGATTTTCTTATGTGAAGGTTAGTAAATTTTTTTCACCTGAAATCTTCAGGAAGAAGTTTAATAAAAAATTTTTACTTCACCCCAGAAACCTTCTCTAGACTATGTTCATTATTTGCATTACCAGAACTTTCCCCTAGTTAAAATTAAAATCTTTAAAAAGAGCAAAACATAAATGTCTCATATTCTGCAGGAATGGTTGTATGGTTGTATGGTTTCCATCTAAAAAACCTTAAGTAAGGTGGAATTTAAAACCCAGCAGCCCCTATGAAGCTAACTGATGCCCAGGACCAAGTAATAATAGACCTGTTCCAAGATCTACAGTTTCTTGCAACACTTTCTCTGTTTCTCTAAATTTCACCCAAGCTTCAGTGCACTTCAGAAGAGGGTAGGTGTGGCAGCTAAGAGGATTTTAATTCCTCTAATAGCTTCTGGTCTGTGTGATGAGCACTGTTTTATGTCACACTCATCCCTATGCTAAAGTTCAGGAAGTACAGCCTTATGGTGATGAGAAAAAAATTGGGGGGAAGTTTAGCTCTTTCCCAGTTAAATTCAAGTTGCCCTTATGACTTTCCATGTTTTTCACAACTTTTGGTTACTCATGCTATCAGTTATAGAAGAAATACCTCTGGTGTTTGAGGGGGCCTAGTTACATTACAAATGATGGTGGATGCTCAAGAATGCTAGACATGTTTCTCATGGTGTTTCCTACCTACAGAATAATTCTGCCTTTGTTCAGCTTGATACTATGTAAATTTGATAGTCAAATTTGAGCTATATGAAAGTATCACCAAACATCTATGCATATTCTAACTACTATTGTGTAAAGAAGGCACCGATTTATATCTTTCTGCTCATTATACAGGTGGAATTGCTATTGAGGGCCAGAACAAACCAGTTATGCTTCTGTATACTCTCTACATCAAGGTCCCTCTGCCCAAAGATGTTCAGTTGCCTTAAGACAACATACTAGACTGAAAAATCAAGAATTCACAGGTGGACAATCTGGAAAATTAATAACCGAGTTTAAAAACAAACGCCATCTAGCCGGGTTTTTGCATTTGGAGGGAATACAACCTGAAGAACAACCTGGCCTTTTCTCCTGGCACAAAAAGGCACTTCTGAAGTCAAAAGATACAAATACAGCTTTTCAAAACTGAAGTTATGGTCATTAGCCTTTACAAAAGAGGTACTGACACAGCAAGATATGGAGATAAGGAAGCAGAAAGTAGCTAAAAAGCAGAGCTATTTTCAAACAATAAATGACAAGTCTGACAAGCAGCACTAGCAAACAGGATGGTGGCCTCTTCATCATTACAGAAAATCAAATAGGCTTTCAAAGAAAATCAAATTATTTTTTACGCACATTGCAGATGATTGGAGACATGAGGATACAAACTACAATCCAAACCCTAAACATAGTAATTCTGGTAATTTTTAATTAGCATCTATGAGATTTTGAAACAATTAACCTTGTATTCTAGTTTTTTAAATAATAATGATAATAAAAACTGTGGGAGAGCAGCCCTCTCCTACCTCTAACACATCTACCTCAATGTCAACAAAACCAGTCTAACTTTCCTCCCTTTTTCAGCCTATTCTAAATATATAATTCACAGAGATATTCTGTCCTTTCATGGGATAAATTATTATGACAGTTAATTTTACTACCTCATAGTAGCTTTAAGGCATGTAAATATTCACATGAAAGACTATGAAAGTAAGTTTCTGTGTTAGAGTTTCATGCAATACAGACATTATTAAATGTAGCTCTGTTAAGTGCTTCATTAGTAGTAGAAGCGTAATGAGGAATTTGGGAATATAAAGAGCATACAGTAGTATGACAGATTCTGAAAGAAAAAGCTACAGACTTCAAAGCCTTTTAGGTCATGGAACACGCTCTCATGAAAGGGAATGGCTGATGCGCATTGCAGCAGACTGAGCACAGAGACATCTCAAGTCCCAGTGCGGATATCCAGCTGATTGCAACTTCCTAACAGATAACACAGGGACTCAGAAATTATAATTGCAAATCAGGGATCTAGTAAAGGGAAGGACAAAAGCAGTTTATACAAGTGGGGAGTTTTATTTAGTATTTCCATTTCTGTGCATCCTAATAATAGTGAAGAAAGATAGTAAGAAATCTTTAGATGGTCCAAGCTGTAGCTGGCCTTCTCACAACGCTGTTCCCGAATACCTTCAGGACTAGCATCGCCCGTGTACTCAAGTCTGTGAAGTCATACCAGACCTCCTCAAGTGTAGGACTTCAGTTTTTGTGTATCACATAACTTCACAGACAGAGTCAAACCTTACAGAGAGTACTTAAATAGATTGCTCATGAAATTATTAGCTTTAGAGAAAAAAAAGAGGAAGAAGATAAAGGGAAGAAACCATTTAATAAACAAAAGCCTCTGCTTGGTTTTAGATGCACAGAAGGGTAACATCTCTTCTAAATACTCATAGGTATACAGACCTAAGAGCACGTAATATTTTTCTCCTGCATCCATTTGCAATCTTCAGGGTAAACCCTTGAAACTCTACTGATATTTCACACCTGTTATCATGAACCACTCTGCTTCTGCTTAGCTCAACTACACCTGCCTGCCAGACATGCTTATAAATACTTTAAGTTGGAATGTAACCGGCTGGTGTGAAAATATGGACATCTGGGATTACTTCTCTAGAAGTTCTCCTATGTAAACATGAGTACAAATTGCTTTTTTTCTAGCAAAGGAAAAGGTTTTTTAATGACTCATTTGAAAACAAATGTATTTTTAAACTCAGAACTAACTGTTGTTGAGTTTAGGGAAGAATTTCAATTCTGAGATTCAGCTTACAGGAAAGATGTACAGAACCAGCACAGACAGAAGGATTTGATTCCTTGATGCTGATCTCCCATAGCATGCTCATCTTGTGTTGAAGGCAGAGGGTATTATTTATGTCCAGAAATGCATGTGAGGAAGGACTGTGGGGCTCCAGGGAAGTGAATACAACTACTTACTAACTGGAATTCGGCAGAAAGGACAATCTTTGCCTGTGGGAACAAACTGGTTTCTCGTTATTCAAAACCTTCTGAATTTTAAATGAGGCAGTGTATGGTATCAACTCAGAATAAAACTGGTGGGCACACCCTCTCAGTTTTTGGGATAGTATTTACTAGGAAGTAAATCCTACTTTCTTTGGGTCTGAATCTTCTTTCTAAACAGGAACAAGGAGTAAATTGAGAGTAATTCCGTGTACGTCGGTGGTGTTATTGACGTAAAACAGTTAAGTGGAAGGATGGTCTCTTCTCTCTGGGGATATTTTCTACATCTCCTCTTGTTAGTGAGAGTAGTGTGGTTGTTTGCTAGAAATTAATGAGTGATTACATTCTCTCATTACTCCTCGTTAGGTAAAAGACAAAAATGCTCTGTTTCTTAATTCCTGGTATGTTCTACTAGATACTCCTGAGAAACCTTAACTGACAGCTCATAAACCCCTGTCATTAATTTAACAGTGCATTTTATTCTCATTGGTAAAGGTTACTAGCAGGCTAGTTTATATCCAAAGCTCTCCCTTGTTATTACTGATTTGTTTTTCATAGTTCCGTCTCTGTGGGGTTACTAGACTGTTTGCACAGGTTTTGCTTGTTTTCGAAAAGCAAAATCATGAATCACATTGTGAAATATGAATCTTGCTGATAGGATTTTTTTCTAGTAACTGCTTTTGAACTGTATTCACACTGCCCAAGAAACAAGCTTCCAGCAAATTAACCAGACGACATAATTAGGACCCCTAATAATTGACTGAGAGAGGCAGGGGTCTTTAGGGTGAACTGATTCAAATTTTCACCTGTGCAGGGCAGCTAGTTGATAGGAATCCCTATGTGTCCTCTACTGAGGGTTAAGGACAAGCAATGGATGAGCTCTCCTTGGCTAGTTTGGCTAGAGAAGAGCCCTTGTCCAGAAAAACAGGAAACCTGACATCTAGGGTCAAATACCCAGCAGAAAATTGAACCTCTGATTGCCTTTCCCAGGAGTGTGCTCTAGCTTCCCGGAGAAAATGGTAAGAAAATAGGAAGACCATTCCAGGGGCTTCCTGCTCAGGTGTGGCTTTAAGAAAGCAATGTATAACTCACATGGCCAAAGAGAATGAACGAGAGGAACCACAGTGATGCAGGCTGTTGATGTGCTAGCCCTCCAACTCCTCATACAGATGACTCGGTACATACATCCAGAAGGGGACTGAGGCTTATCAGCCTGGAACAATGATGCGGAGATTTAGGAGAAGAGAGATAGAAGTTGAGGAGGGAATGAAATGACTGCCGTAGGTCAGCTGGCCACAAACACCGATGTCAAACTGAGGGAGCTGCAGACATAATTTCTGCTTGCAGGTTTACATATTGGACTTAGAGGAACAGTACTGCTGTCCTTAGCCTGCAAGGCTGTGAGTGGACAAGTCAGTTTTCCCCAGCATCCTACACTGTGCTATCTATGTAGCTGCTTCTACTTCTGCACAATTAATTCCCATAATAATTTTCGTAAGAAATATGTTTGGGAGTTAAAAAATTAAATCATAACCAAGGTAACTAGTTATTCTTGGAAGGTGTAGTGCATTTATTAATATTCTTAAGTATTCTTTAAACAAAGAATCAGATAAAGTTTACTGCCTCTGTTTATTATTTAAATTAAGATTTTACTACTTCAAATATAGTCTTGTCACCCAGGCCATACAACATAAAAATATTTTTAAGATAATTTCTACAATTGTATCAAGGAATTAAACTATATCCATTAATTCTAATACCTGTTCCACATTTCATTTCACTATTAACAAAACTTAAAAATAATATATTTTAAGCAAACTTCATCTGTACTCTGTTGAAGCCAGAAAGGTTAATGTTGGTGAAGGAATTACTGAAATCAGAAGGACAGTTATGCATGAATGACTGAAAGCGGGGAAAAAACCCAACAAAAACCCAAGGAGTAATTGAAATTAACTGGATAATACTGAAGTGAGAATTTTTTTCTCCTGGGAAGGGTAAAAACTTATTACCATGTGAGAGATTACACAGAAAGTCAAACAGCAGTTTCTTCTTCACAAGTCATTTGAGTTCAATACACCAGTCAGAGGCATCTCATTACAGCGTAACTGGAGGGGAGGATACTCAGCATGCTTGAGCATGCTGCTACTGTAGATGACTTGCTGAATTTCAAGCTGCCAGGTTAATGGTAAATAAACCATTTTCTCTTCAGCATTTGCAAACGCCTTTTTGGAATCTAAACACCTTTCTACTATTTGCTCTCAGCAGAGTTCATGGATATCTTAGAAATTTGTGGCTTAGGCTAGCTTCATGCCTAAGCTCAAACCGAAAGGCTAAATACATCAGTACTAAATCTGTGCTGCTACATAAAAGGATTTCAAAATTATCAAAATCCAGAAATTATCATATATTCAAAACAAATACATAAGCTGGAAATTCTAATAGCTTTCAAGACATTAAAAGTAATGTTTTCTTTTTTTTCTTCACAACCATGACTGCTTAGAACTTTGTTTTAAAGTGAGAGCTGAGATTCTCATTGTCACTTGTGACCTGTGACTTCAGGGCTTTATTAAATGTACACTCATCAAAGGTGCTGGCAGCATTGACCCTGCTTTCTGGAATTAAGAAATAGGAAAGTGAGGATTTGGTAACAATCCAAGACTTCATTTACTCAGTTCTCAAAGAGAAAAATACAGGCTTTATTTCAACTCAGATAAGGAGTTCAAAGAAAACTGAGACAATCTCAGAGAAAATGGCAGCGCTCATGGCTATGAGATCTCACAGGCTGCAATGAGTCTGCAATGAGTAGGTGACCATTAAGAAATGAAGTGACCAGAATGGCAAAATCACTGCTGGCTGGCAAGCACTGCAGAAAAATCTGAAAACACTGCTGATGCCATCGTAAAGACTTCTTTCCTACCAAAAGATACAGATGATAGGATCAGTGATATTAAAAAAACTCAATAAAAGAGAGGGAAAAATCTTTAGTTCAAATGTAAAATTCCTGAGATGTGTAAAGTACTTTTTAATCCACTTATTCCTGATTGACATTATGCTTGGAAACAGTGTTTGTTACTTCTGCTTTCTAGATCCAAGCAGAAAGAGAAATACTGTGAATGCTGCAAATGATTTTTGTTGCTTTATCTTAGGCACTTTAGTCACTGAGATGCAATGTGTTTTAATGCATTTCTGCCTAGCAACATGCTGAGAACTTACTGTCCACAGGAGAGTCTGGCAACATAGAAAGGAAGAAAACATCATCTTTTAGCTATACCTATGTTTGGGAATGTTAGTGTAAATTGGTTTGCTTTGACTCGTTTACTAAAGATAACATTTTTTCCCAGAGAAAAAGTTCAGCTTATGGATTAGTCAAAAGGATAAAAATATGCTGGTAGTACCAAGAGCAATTACATGAGAAGTTCAATAAGAACTTATTATCACTGTCATCTTCTCTACTAGAACGTTATGCAGGGCAGGTACTGTAACGAGTTCAGAGATATATGTATCCATATTTTTTCACAAAGTAAAGAGATTATGAAAGCTCAGAGTGTCAAGTCTCAGTAACAGCAATATGAGCCATAAACCTGAAGGACTTATTTTTAGCATCAATAATTTGTTACACTAAAGATGCCTGCAAACACAACACAGTTAGATTTTACATGTGTTTGCAAGAGAAACCAGGCACCTTAGCTGACCTTTTCCTGTTCTACTACTAGTATGATGAACCATTTCCTACATAAATTAGTTTATCTTTACAATAAGCACAGCTCTTACTACTGGTGAAGGCCATTTAATTACATATACAAAAAAGTTCAGCATTCAGGCAACTACAGTATTAGTGCTTGGGAGTAAGACAGATTTTAAGCCCTTTGTGCCTTGCCTTTCAGTTGCTCATGTCCACATGAGCACACTGTCCGCAACATGCACTGGCTGAGAAAGGGGAGAGGATGTGGCTTAGACCAACAACCATATAGGCTCTGTCCTGGCTCACCTTTCACTGACCACTGTGACCAGCTCACATGTAGTCCAAGTTTTGACTTCCTGACCCTGTATGTGACATTGGGTCCAGATACTTTCTTGATCCGACCACATATGGGTAACGACACAATATAGACTTTTTATGATCAATAAAGACATGCTTTCTTGAACTATAATGATGTTAGGGGTTTGTAGCCTGTATTGTTTATAGATTTCCTATTTTCCTCACATCTGTTCCAGCCTTAATCTCTTTCTCAGTATCTTGTATTACTCATCTATATTTTCATTCAGTTTAATATCTCGTCCTTCACATTCTCCCCTCAAAATTTATTTTTGGTATTACTACATACATTCTTGGAGTTTGTTTCTCTCTGTGTAAAGGATGGGAAAGGAGAAAGGCCAGAGGAAAATGCCATTTTAAAAATGAATGCTTCTTTGCTTATTTCAAGTTTCCATGGGATTACAGATGAATATGCATCCCAACATACTCAAGGATATGAAGGATAAATGAAGTCACCCTTTTCCCTGCTGCTTATTCCTCCTACTACATGCTATATGGCTGAAAGAACTGTGAAAGTCAGTGTATTATTTACTCTTATACAAACTTAAATCATTATTTTAATTTACCTCATAAAATCCAAAAGTCCTCTAGCTGCTTTATGGAATAAATAATAATATGAACTCACTGTTTGAAAGCACATCCTTGTAGTCAAAACAATTAACAGCTGTGAAGGGATCATGAATGAGGGAAAACAGTTAAATAAATAGGAACTGCTACTTCACGTGTTTTTTGGCAATTCTCCTAAATGTAACCTGTAAAATGGCTTGTGTCACATAACCTTTTCTGCTGTTCTCAGGTACATAAGTATACAATGGTCTTTAAGGGAGCCATCGGTATTCACCCATGAGAAAATTGGTGATAATAATAAGAATTAGTTCTTATTCCAAACTTTTTAGCAACAGATTGCAGTGTTCTACACTGACATCTACACTGTTCTACACACGATCTACATTCATGCCCTATTTTTTGTAAGAATAAGGCATGCGTATTACAGAATAATGTGATTTGAGTATTTGCATTTTGAGGGATTTCACCATTTTCTTTAGAAGATTCTAAATTTAGATCTTCCAATTATAAAGTGTCTTACTACTTACTCTGAAATTTCAACTAATTGCTTCTCATCTTGTCACTTCTGGCTAATGAGAGCAATTCTGTTGTGTTCTTCCACACACTGCTAGCAAGAAAGCTATAACATTTCTAAGCTGTAGAAAACACCCGTAGCATCTTTATCTGCAGACCTACACAAATCATCACAACAGTTAATTACTGAATTCGCCACAACTCAGTTGCACTTCCCATTGATGGATCTCTGAGTGCCTTAACAGTGTTAGAATGTTTAACTTAAATAACCTGACATGCCATGGATTCCTGTCAACTTCACCCTGTGAAGGAAGATGGGTACCATGTGTGCTGCTAGTCCTCTTTCCTTACCACAAGACCTTCCTACTTATGCATGTAGCATTACGGCTTACTAAACAGAGAATTTTAAAGACACCACAAGCATATTTTATTTCTTTAAATCATAAATCCAAGATAAAACATTGACTATATCCCACTGGATTAAACAGATGGTTTATGTTCAAATATGTACATCTTTTGTATATTTATCTCCATGGACTTAGATATGCTCACATAAGAAATCAGCTGCAAAGAAACGTGAAAAAGGGCTAGCCTAAACAGACAATTTTTTTTTCCTATAAAAGCTTTATGATTCCTTCCTTACCCTCCCATTCTAGAACAGATAAGACTGAAAGGTGAGCCTGTATGAAGTGCTCCAGGATTTTACAGTGACTCAGATAGTCATCTATCTTTCAGGCAGAACGAGACCTTGAGGAGTATGATTTAGTGAATACCATTAGATTGAAAATGAAGGAACTCTCTGAGAACACAGTCAGATCTAAAACGACTAAATCCATTCTCTCTTTTCTCTAGGGGAAGAAAAAAAAAAAAAAGACCAATCTAGAGCATCTTTAAGCAACAGCACGTACTAAAAAGGAGCCAAAGTTAGGACTTTATCTTCTGTCATTCTATGAGTCTTTTTCCCTTGTAGTTTTCTATAGTCAACAAGAGCTAACCAGGCTGGCAGAGAGAAATATTTCAAGTTAAATGAGGAAATACTATAAAAGTGTATTAGAAAGGTACAAAGGAAGGGTTCAAACATATATGAAACATAGCGTCTATCTTTCTTCCCTTCCACAGCACGGTACTGCCCAGAATTTTAATATCATCTCCTGGACTGCACTTCTTAGTGGCATTACTAAAGGACCCTGTGATGAGTGCTAAAGTGTTGTTTAACTGGTTTTCCTTTGTAGAAGAGGAATATGACCCTAGGATAACTCAAAGCACTTAATTTAACTCCTGTCAGTTTTTCTAGTTTCACATCCCTCATTCTTTCATCAGACACATCAGCACAAAATTACAGCACCAAGAAATGCACTTAAGCCACACTGTCAGACCATATACTAGCCAAAAAAATAAGCTAAGGAAATGACCATGAAGCCTCAATTTCTGCTGTTTCCTTTATAAAACAGTCACTCCTCTCTGTTAACTACTTTTTCGAAGTGTCAGTCATTGGCTATTTTCTGTCACACATATTTTGTCTCTTTCCTTTGATTTCTTCAATTCAGTCTTCTGAAGTTTGCCCAGAACAATGCCTTATAAAAGCACACTGATGAAATGCCTCATTAGCTACTTTCCTTTATTACTTCTGCCTTGGCAATGCCACTTAGAATTCAAAGTACAGAAATGGTAGTACACCAGCAATTATGGAGGAGTTTGAAACCCTCTGCTTGAAGGGCACTTTAAAAATTCAGCACTGAAACCGCAGACTTTACTTGTGCCCAGTACTGTTAACAGCGCTTCACCAGAAAATAACGTCGTTTATTTTTCTACTGAATTTAAGTATTTTTAGATTAGTTTAAAATACAGACATGAAAACAACACATGAACAGAACTCAGGAATACAGTTTTATCTGATTAAACCTTAGAATTGTAGTTTAGGGTAAGCAAAATGATGAAAATTTCAAAAAAAAGAGCACCATTTCTGGTTTACAAAGACTTGCAAACCTAGGCAGTTCTGACCCTTATTTTATTGCAGTCTTTTCAATACACTGTACCAAATCTGAGACTAAAAGCATTGGGAAGATATGCGTTGATTTAGGTATGTTTATCTTAATGTAGATTAAATCAAACAAATAGATATGGAAATACAGTATCTTCCCCCTTCTAAATCACTAAGGTACAAAAAATATTCATTGTTAGATTTGTTGTTATTTCTTCTTCATCTTGAGAGGATTTTCATTACTGAGAAAAGAAGCTTGAATTATTGGTTATATTATCACATTGTCTTTTTACAAAACATTCTGTCTTCATAGAGGACGTAATATAACATAAAGCAAAAGAGTAACTTTTGTCACCTGTAATTATGTACTTGCAAAGAGTTAAAGAGCAATGCTTAGTTAGAAATAACCACCAGTCTTTCTTGGAATCTGACTGATGATTTCAAGAATCTTAACTGTTCTAGAGATATGTAAGTTATTTTAAGAATAAAACCAAACTCTTACTTGGTCCTCAAAGGAGATTGCCTGGGCAACATCTCTGGGAAATCCATCAATCACTATACCCTCTTCATCAGGGATCTGCATTAATCTCTGCTTTATCTCAGTTATGGTTGTTTCCTTTCACAGAGAAAATAAGTTATTTATTTAATATTGTAAAGGAGGTTTTTGGGATGGTGCACATTAATACAGCATGTACAAATCCTTCAAAAAGAAACATTAACACAGGATGCACTGTACCTGAGGAGCCAGTTCTCCAGTAGTAATTATTTTGGCAATTAGACTCCATTTTCTATTGCTGCTTGTGCTGTGGATCTTCTTCCTCAACAATTCACCAACCGATACGTAGTTAAATCCGTAACGTTCTGCTATTTTCAAACTCTGCGTTCCTTTACCACTTCCTGGGCCACCTATTGTTAATTATAGGCAAAACATTAAATTAAACTTTCTTCTTAAGTACCCAGTCACCCAAGTGCTATGGGCACCAATTTTCCAACCATCAATCAGAGCAAATCTTGCAGTTGCAGGACTTGTTACCAGCCGTTACAAATGGGTCTCATCTACCTGATCACAAAGGTAACAGTTTGTAAACTGAAATAGAAAAAAAAAGAATACAAATCTACTTGCAAATTAAAAACAAATATGCCCTTTTAGGCCTGACCTCATTCTAAAGCTGTTCCTGGAAAGGAATTTTTCTTGATTTGTAGTAGTGGAACAGACAAATGAACCGGTGTTTTCTTGAACTCTGTGAATCCAAAGATAGAGCCAGACAGTCTGAGGCGTATTCATGTCAGAAAGAATCATACTTCATTAAATAAGCCAATTAAATCAACGGACTAGTCATGAAATGGAACTAATAAAATCTGCTCCTAAATATGCTTACATGAGTTTCTGGGGTTTTCTAATTTTAAAATACAGAAAAATATGAAATAATCAGCTGAGATGTTTCCATAGTGATTTGGTACAACTCCTTTATTGAACCATGCCTACTTCTGGTATTAATGCTTGAAGTATCTGATAGAGAAGGAAATTGATAGTTCAGCTTGCTGGGATCTTGGAGAATAAAGATCCTTCAATATAGCACAGGCAGAACAGGTAGCAAAATCACAGAAAACAGCTACATTACATAGCAGGGAATGCTGAAGTGAAGGTCAACTGGACAGCAGAAACAAAAAAAATCTGACTATGTCTGAACTAAAAGGACATGTTATAACGTGAAGAACAGAGAAACTGGACTCCAGGATGTAAAAATAAGGAATTGTTTCAATAAAAATTAGTATTTGTATACAGAAAAGTATATGTTACTGAAGAGCATAACAAAGCAAAATAAAACCAAATGTTTTAGTATTTATTACCAATACTAAGTAGCTGTATTTTGGGCAACTATTACTTCAACAGACAAAGCATTAAGATTTATTAAAAATATAATATAAATTTTTAATGAACTTTAAAAAATACAACAATGCAATGATAGTAAATATTAATACAATGAGCTTCTTGTTAGTAATCACATAAAGCTTTCTTGTATCACCTGCATTATTCCATAAAGAGCTTTTAGGTATCATACAGTTAGTACAGGTTTGACTGTAGGATAAGCCTTACAGTATTTCTTCATATATGGTTGTGACACTCTCTGCGTAACCAGGTTCAAATCTGTGCCCCAATATTACATGTCAGAGAGCGTTTGGTGTCACCAGTAGTCATTAGGAACTCTTCTGTACCACTGACACTGTGATGGTAACTCTCAACCTGACTTTTCTAAGCCAGATCAGGGCCCATTTGAAGAGAATGTACAGGGAAACTTCCATATTGTTAAGGTGTTCTCATACGCTGCCCACAGTTTAGTTATACCCTTGGGGGGGGGGAAAAAAAAGAAGAAAAAGAACCTTTATCGTTATCCAACTAGTTTAAATAATGCTTAAATCAAGCTGGGTTAAGACAAATGCAAATACAATATGCAATTTATCCTAACACCCAACTAATCAATACAGCTACAGATGTTCATAAAACACACAAGAAAAGAAACTAAAGAAAAACCGTATCACATGTCCGTACCGTAAGGTTACAACTAAAGAATTTTTTTTCCCTCACTCAGCTCATTTGCTGTTTCTCTCCCAGAAAGTATAGCTAAACTGTTTTTTCAGCTTGAATTCTTTCTTCCATAGACAGTGTAGCTTGTCCTTAGAGCAAAGGATGTTTCCCTTTTGCCGGTACACAAGCATCTGACACACCAGGAGTCATCTCCTCCACTACAGCAGCTACAAAGCAATTCTGCTTGGGCTCTCCCCACTCCCTCTGACGGCACCCTCAGCCTTTCCCATGAGAAACGGATTTCACCAAACCTTACATTGTGTTTCACTCCTGTATCGAAAACGTACCTGATACAAACGTTCAAGCAAGGTTACAGTTTATTACAGGCCCTTGGTAAGGTGGCATGATAGAACGTTTGGAGTAACTGATTCCCAGTGCCTTTTTTCATACATAGATGAAAACAACAGCACGCAGAAGAGCAGCTAATTGTTCAACTGTTCTGCCAGCTTGTATGCAGCAGACTTTGCCAGGTGGATGAGTAAGGTCATTACTGGTTACTGGAATGTCTACTCACTCGGCGTAAACTTCCATAGGCAAACCTCTCTCTCCCTATAAAGCCACAAACTGCAATCTAATGAGCGTAACACGTAAATAATCTTATATATCTTATATATCTTACATACCTGCCTGTTTATACATATGTGTAGCATTTATTACTATGAGTTTACATGGCTTGATTTACTGGCAGTAATCATAGCTACTGGGAAAAAGGGGCAGTAGATTGTGCCTGTGCTTTGGAGCAAAGGGTTTACAGAACATACCGGAGCCAATGCCTTGCTTAATTCTTGCAGATACAAAACTTTCAAGCAAGGAAATTCAGTTTATTTCCCTGGAGATTCAAGGTAAGTTTGAAACAGACTATGTTGCATCCCAGAAACAATAAAGATGCAAAACACATATAGGTAACATGTAGAAAATTAGAACAGAAAATTTGAGAAGGAAAATAGCATTCACATTCCAGCAGAGATACAAAAGATGCCAGAAAACCAGAACTGTTACTGGAAAAAACATCAAGACTATGTAAAACCATAAAATAGATGAAAAAACCTTTTTGAAACCAAGCAGATAAACTTTACACTCCCATTAGGGAGAGCTGTGCTTGTCCATTAAAGAAAAGCAGAGGAAAAAAAAGTGTAGCTCAGCACTTCTGTTCTTTCAATTTGAATCGCACACAGAAAGGAACTAAAAGTATTTGCTTCAGTGTTCATACACTTCTCATACATTTTGTTTTTTTCAATCCAAAAATATCCCTCTACAGCCAGCTAGGACTACCCATTTACAATACAAGGGGAAACGCTCAGGTAATAAAATAAGAGAAAAGTGACAGGACAAAATTCCTCCCCAGAGCAAATCATTATAATTTATTGAACTATGTACCCATTCCCGATTCTTTGATAAATCATATTGACAAACTGGTCAAAAGAAAGGAAAATCAAATCACTTTTGTTTTTCATTCTTTTCACTTATTCTGAGATTATACATTATTCAAGTACGGCAGGATTATTTTAATGTATTTCTTATAAGATATCTAGACCAGTGAACATTTGTTGCATCTAAAATTATGTTTGCTAACTGGTCTCAGGTGAAGGTTTGTATGCCCAAGAAGTTTTAAGAAAGTAGTTGTTATAATCTAGCTTTTTCATAGAAGTTCAAAGTTTCAATTTTTCTTATACTGTTGTAAATTAAAAATTAATTCATGTAAAAATAACGATTTTAAATAATAACTGTTTTTAAAATTTAGCCATGGACTGGATTTAACAAAGCAATGAGCCAGATGCCTGCTGACAGCACTATCTTTGATCTATCCTTTAAACTTTGATCACAAAAGGAAAATGTAATCTTTTAATATTAATTAATATTTTAATTAAATGCACATTAAAAACATTCTGAACTATAGGGCTAATGACACCAGGTTATGAATTTTTGAAGATTTTTATATTCAGGCCGTATCAACAGTAAAAATCTGTCTGTCAAAGTATATTAGGAAGTACATTTTTAAACACAATCTACTTTCCTAGTGTTATAATGCCTTGGAAACTTAATTTTCCAGTGATTCAGGTGTGTGCCATTCTGGCTGATTCCATCTGATTTTTCTAAAATCTAGTCACATACTCACTTTGCAGCTTTATAGCTTTACATTTGACCAGACTTTTCTGCAAACACAAAAAAAGAACAACCCCCCTCCCTTTTTAAATGAGTTCTTTTTGGCCTTGAAGCTGCCTGGTTCATTATGATCGATTTCATAAAGCAAAGAAGTTGTAAAAACCTTTATGGAAGCATTAAAAAGATCTTTGGCTAATGCATTATTAAATAAAAGTTCACCTAATATGTGAAGCAGAAGACAGGTCTTTAATATCTATTCATTTCAGTCCCCAACGACACAAGGGGCCAGTACCCCCTGAGCTAGGCAGTGTGGTTAGTTATCGCTAGTTAGACATAAATACACACCTTGCTTAACTGAGAGTTTTATGCAAACCGAAAAATATGCAACGCATCTTCTGTGTATTGTTATTTGTCTCTTGAAATTAATGGCACACTTTTTTTCATTTTCTCTCAGTCAGTATATTAGTTCTTTTGTTCTTTCCAGTGTGTGTTTTTATGTGCTTTCTCAGTAGAAAGTTCAATCGGGAGAAATTTTCCTGATAGCGTACAAAATTGGGCAATAGCTTCTAAACTACATATAGTATCATGTTTCTATTAGATCACACTATAATAGACAGATCCCGAGAAACTCAGTTGGAAAATAAACCTGAAGTAGCCTTTGTGGACTGTTTACAATGTTCCCTATACAAACGGGTGAAAAGAAAAGCTCTGTAAAACCCGTGGTCTGTTCACTGCGTGCTAGCGTTCGAGGATTTCACTTCAAATACCCCTGCACTTGGTTCCAGAGGTGAAAGCCAATCTCTCTTTATCTCACCCAGATCAAACCTTCATTCATCACTCTGCTGCAGTGGAGCTACATGGATTTCAATGTGTTAAGAGCCTTTTGTGGTTCCTGAAAAGGAACTGGTTTTTCTCCTTTATGAAAAGGAAGGCTGGCTAATTAATTAAGATGAAAGAAAGGCATGTGTTATTCCTCCATCTAATGCAAGCTTTATAGTTCAATGATGCATGGAGAGATTTGTATGTTGAGATTTGTAATTCCGAAACAAAAGATTAAGAAAATTCAAACTCCTAAGCAATTCTTTCAGGATACTGCAAATATCTAGAAAAATGCCTGGGTTTCTGTCTTCAATATATTCCAATGCCACATTTCTGAGAACTGCTGGATGCAGAGTCTAGAGGACATGCTGTTCTTAGAGATCCCACTCTATAATACAGAGAAGACATTTCTATTCCTTTTATTATACTAAATGGTATGTTATTTAGTCATTCTCTCTCTTTAATATCAACAAGGCTTTACAGACTAAAAATGTGATTCTCCATCACCTGACACTAGTGCTGTAAGTATTTAAATACTCCAGAGAATCAGAGAATTAGGCCTGGCAGTAAAAGTTCAAAAGACAGCCATCCCAGATGACACTGAAACTAACTCAAAGAACTTAAATTTAGAGACAGAATAAAGCATTGACTTAGACTGAAACTGCAGCTATTTCTTAATAAACGGTATGCCTGTCTGAGGCTGGAAAGTATGAGTTGCTTAGAAAGGATGCTAAACAGCACACAGAGAGAACCGGGGTAGAGAGCACAATTAACTAATGCTAATTGATCTCTCTCTTCCTGAAGTTGGCACAGGATTTATTCGCCAAATAGATCCAGGGATTAATTTATCAATGCAATGGACTAGTGACCAAGTATGCTCACTCCAACTGGAGAGACGAATCGGTTTTCAAGGTTCTAAACACAGAGGACAACAGTTCCCTATGAGCTTTTTGAGCTGGCTTATCCAACATTTTTAAATACCCTTTTTTTTGTGAGCAGTTTTGAGTATATCTGTGATAAGAGTTTTAGTTCAGATCTGGAGCGTGCTTTGGAAGAGCACTTTGGTTCAGATGGTGGAGCTGTCTTGGAATGCATGAGCTGGGTTTGTTTTAGACTAAATCAAATGGGCAGATGTGCTCCTTAAGCAAACTATGAGCTCTCCAGCTGCTAACAGGCACCCAGTCTAAAGTACATGACCACAGGTGCTCACGATAACCACTAAAATGCTTACAGTTGGATGCTATACCCTCAGCACTAACAATTTCACTTTCTGACACACTCTAATTGGGCTGCACCACTTGCTATGGCAGATGGAAATATTGTATTTAAATACATGTAGGCATTCAGTGTATTCGCAGTTCAAATAAGAAAAAGTAACAAAGATAAAATCTTGTCAAAATGACTCTGCCTTCATACCTATGACAAGGATAATTTTTGGTCGAGGTCTTGCAGGATCAAATACCTCGTACTCCTCAATCAGCTCAGCAGTTTCAGAGAGGTCAGTGTCACTTTCTATTGAAAACTGTTGGATTGGAGGGAGCCGGTCATACCGTCGGTATGGGAAGTTAGAATTCTCAGGCATCACTGTAAAATAACAAGATAAACTGGGAATTGTGGAATCACAAAGAAAACTCAAAATCTATTGTGTACACAGATTTAAATAAGTATAATAAATAATCATAAAGTAAAAACATACCCTAATTTTACAATGTGTTTGCTGTTACTATGTTAAATATTCCCTGCCTCTATCCAGCTGATTTATTAAATTGGAACCACTAGTAGTCAGTCTTCTACGGTGTTTCTCTACAAGCACATCAACGTTTCTGTGAAAATCTCCCCACAGCACTGGGAGTTCAGCAGTGGCCCCTGAGAACAAAAGCCATGCAATGCGCAGATAACCTGTGCTATTGAGCAGATCTCTTTTGGTGATACATGCTGTACACAGCAACAGAGTTAGTATTCTTGCTAATTAGTTTATTGAAATGCTGGATGCAAGAAAGAATAACTATGGCAACTGAAAGATGAGCTAATTACTCTTTGTTATCATTACAAATAAACTAATTACAGGTATTGGTATGACATTGGCTTACATTTTATGAGAGGCATCTTTTTGTAGAGCATTTGTAATTTCCATTATATTTAGTAAATTAGCATATAGCTCCAATATAAACTAGGAAAACAACTTACTGTAGCTGCATTGAAGTTACTATGTATGTCATCCATAAGGACAACTAAAAATACCTAGTGCAACTCAGTCAACTTTGCCCCTATCTTTGTGAACGTTTTAGGAATACTTTACGAGAAATCTCTCCAGAAATGTGTTAAACATTTACACAGCAAAAATCCATCATTAGGCGGCAAAATGGTCACCATTTCCTCTCCCGCATAACATCCCTTATGGGAGGAGAAAAACAAATGCCAATACACAAGGAAACAGAATCCGTGAATCCCTTCCGCTATGGAAAATCAGAATGAAGCATGATCTGCTATAGAAGTAAGTACAGAGCAGTGGTGGATGTAAACCCACTCACACTACAAGAAATACAATTGGTTTTGTACTTAATACATTACCATTCCTGAAGAAAGACCTCCTGGATTGCCCTCCATTGAGTGGAGGCAGGGTCTTCTTTTCTGGACTGACAAAAGTGTCCCATTTCACTTTTTCTGACCCTCCAAGCTCTTTCACTTTCTGCAAACAGCTTTCCAAATATTCAATTGGGTCATCGGGTTTGTAACATATTAATCCATTCAACAGACTCTGCAACGTAAGATCAGAAATACACACTATAATGATAGATTCCAAGAAAGAAAAGAACACTTTTTACTATGAATTTTACTTTACTGAGAGAAACCCCATATTCCTTGTATGTTCAGAGTCTCCATTTCAAGCCAACGCGTGAGAGTGAGGCCTGCAAAAATCATATGATTTGGGTTTTCCAATGTCACAAAAATGATTCAGAACAGGAAACTGGTGGCTATGTCTTTCTATTTGTCTGTTTGCACTGTAACAGAAACTGACAGCAGTAAATAAAGTTCTCTGCCTCTTTCTTACCACTACCACTGACAAATACACACAGATGTAGCATATACACACACAATGTAGCACAGGCTACATTGTCCTGAAAGCTACACACTCTGTGTAGCCTATTAGGTGGCTAAAACATATCTCTTCTTACAGACCAGTGCACCCACAAATATCTTATCTATATTCTTGAGTCAAGACTTATAAAAATAATGAAAAAAAAGAAATGCTCTAATATAATCGTGATCGGTTTTGGAAAAGACCCCAAACCCGAAGTTCATTGGCACTTCCAGATCTAACTGATGAGACACTCCTGCCATCAGAAAACCCCTGCCTGCAGCAGTTATTCTGCGTCCATCGTACCTATGAGCATTACGAGGAGCGTGGAAGCAGGAA